>NW_028128717.1:0-18585 GCF_965231255.1 Vanellus vanellus | reverse complement strand
TCCCAGTGCCCACCGGTCACCCCAGCTTCCTCCCAGTCCCACCAGTTCCTCCCGGTTCCTCCCAGTTCCTCCCAGTGCCTCCCATCTCCCCAGCTTCCTCCCAGTCCCACCAGTTCCTCCCCGTCCCACCAGTTCCTCCCGGTTCCTCCCAGTTCCTCCCAGTGCCTCCCATCTCCCCAGCTTCCTCCCAGTCCCACCAGTTCCTCCCCGTCCCACCAGTTCCTCCCGGTTCCTCCCAGTTCCTCCCAGTGCCCACCGGTCGCCCCAGCTTCCTCCCAGTCCCACCAGTTCCTCCCTGTCCCACCAGTTCCTCCCCGTCCCACCAGTTTCTCCAGCTCCCTCCTGTGTAACCCCCCAGTTCCTCCCAGTTCCTCCCAGTTCCTCCCAGTGCCTCCCATCTCCCCAGCTTCTTCCCCATCCCACCAGTTCCTCCCGGTTCCTCCCAGTTCCTCCCAGTCCCACCGGTGTCTCCAGCTCTCCCCTGTGACCCCCCCCCAGGTCCTCCCAGTCCCCCTGATGCTCCCCAGTCCCCCCCAGTCTCCCCCATTCCCCTCCCAGTCCCCCCCACTCCCATTCCCCCATCCCCCCGCCCCCCCATCCCCCCCCAGTCCCCCCCATTCCCATCCCCCCACCTCCCCATCCCCCCCATCCCCCCCATCCCCTCCCAGTCCCCCCCAGTCCCCCCCAGTCCCCCCCATTCCCATCCCCCCACCCCTCCATCCCCTCCCAGTCCCTCCCAGTCCCCCCCACTCCTCCCCATCCCCTCCCAGTCCCCCCCCATTCCCCCCCATTCCCCTCCCAGTCCCTCCCAGTCCCCCCCATCCCCTCCCAGTCCCCCCCAGTCCCCCCCATTCCCATCCCCCCACCCCTCCATCCCCTCCCAGTCCCTCCCAGTCCCCCCCACTCCTCCCCATCCCCTCCCAGTCCCCCCCATTCCCATCCCCCCACCCACCCATCCCCTCCCAGTCCCCCCAGTCCCCCCCCAGTCCCACCCCCCCACACACACCTTGACCTTCCCCCCCACCTCCTCCCCACCCCCACCCCCCCATATCCCCCCATCCCCTCCCAGTCCCCCCCAGTCCCCCCCATTCCCATCCCCCCACCCCCCATCCCCCCCCATCCCCCCCCAGTCCCCCCCATTCCCCTCCCAGTCCCTCCCATTCCCATCCCCCCCCCCCATCCCCTCCCAGTCCCCCCCATTCCCCCCCATTCCCCTCCCAGTCCCCCCCATCCCCTCCCAGTCCCCCCCAGTCCCATCCCCCCACCCCCCCATCCCCCCCCAGTCCCCCCCAGTCCCCCCCATTCCCATCCCCCCACCCCTCCATCCCCCCCATTCCCCCCCCATCCCCTCCAGTCCCCCCCAGTCCCATCCCCCCACCCCCCCATCCCCCCCCAGTCCCCCCCAGTCCCCCCCAGTCCCATCCCCCCACCCCCCCATCCCCTCCCATTCCCCCCCATTCCCCCCCATTCCCCTCCCAGTCCCCCCCAGTCCCCCCCAGTCCCACCCCACACACACCTTGACCTCCCCCCCCACCTCCCCCCCCCAAATATCCCCCCCCCCACCCCCCACCCCCCCTCCCCCGCAGCATCTTCCTGACGGCGGCGCTGGGGCTGCCGGAGGCGCTCATCCCGGTGCAGCTGCTGTGGGTCAACCTGGTGACGGACGGGCTACCGGCCACCGCCCTGGGCTTCAACCCCCCCGACCTGGACATCATGGACAAGCCCCCCCGCAGCCCCAAGGAGCCCCTCATCAGCGGGTGGCTCTTCTTCCGCTACCTCGCCATCGGGGGTGAGGCCCCCCACCCCCCCCACCCGCCCCCCGCCAGCCCCTCCCCCCATGGCCACCTCCTAGAAGCTCCTGGTGGGCTTGAGGGGGCTCTGGGAGACCCCCATGGTGGTCTTGAGGGGCTTTTGGAGACCCTCATGGTGGTCTTGAGGGGCTTTTGGAGACCCTCATGGTGGTCTTGAGGGGCTTTTGGAGACCCTCATGGTGGTCTTGGTGGGCTCTTGGAGACCCCCGTGGAGGTGCCGCCTCATAGAACCTCGTGGTGGTCTTGATGGGCTCTTGGAGACCCCCATGATGGTCTTGAGGGGCTCTTGGAGACCGTCTTGATGGGCTCTTGGAGACCCCCGTGGAGGTGCCACCTCATAGAACCTCGTGGTGGTCTTGATGGGCTCTTGGAGACCCCCACGATGGGCTCTTGGAGACCCCCATGATGGTCTTGAGGGGCTCTTGGAGACCGTCTTGAGGGGCTCTTGGAGACCCCCACGATGGTCTTGATGGGCTCTTGGAGACCCCCACGATGGGCTCTTGGAGACCCCCATGGAGGTGCCACCTCATAGAACCTCGTGGTGGTCTTGATGTTCTCTTGGAGACCCCCACGATGGTCTTGAGGGGCTTTTGGAGACCCCCGTGGTGGTCTTGAGGGGTTTTTGGAGACCCTCATGGTGGTCTTGGTGGGCTCTTGGAGACCCCCATGGAGGTGCCACCTCATAGAACCTCGTGGTGGTCTTGATGTTCTCTTGGAGACCCCCACGATGGTCTTGAGGGGCTTTTGGAGACCCCCGTGGTGGTCTTGAGGGGTTTTTGGAGACCCTCATGGTGGTCTTGGTGGGCTCTTGGAGACCCCCATGGAGGTGCCACCTCGTAGAACCTCGTGGTGGTCTTGATGGGCTCTTGGACACCATCTTGATGGGCTCTTGGAGACCCCCATGGAGGTGCCGTCTTGTAGAACCTCATGGTGGTCTTGATGTTCTCTTGGAGACCCCCACGATGGGCTCTTGGAGACCCCCATGATGGTCTTGAGGGGCTCTTGGAGACCCCCATGGTGGTCTTGAGGGCCTTTTGAAGACCCTCATGGTGGTCTTGATGGGCTCTTGGAGACCGTCTTGATGGGCTCTTGGAGACCCCCATGGAGGTGCCACCTCGTAGAACCTCGTGGTGGTCTTGATGTTCTCTTGGAGACCCCCACGATGGTCTTGAGGGGCTTTTGGAGACCCCCGTGGTGGTCTTGAGGGGCTTTTGGAGACCCTCATGGTGGTCTTGGTGGGCTCTTGGAGACCCCCGTGGAGGTGCCACCTCATAGAACCTCGTGGTGGTCTTGATGGGCTCTTGGAGACCCCCATGATGGGCTCTTGGAGACCCCCATGATGGTCTTGAGGGGCTCTTGGAGACCGTCTTGATGGGCTCTTGGAGACCCCCATGGAGGTGCCACCTCATAGAACCTCGTGGTGGTCTTGATGGGCTCTTGGAGACCCCCACGATGGGCTCTTGGAGACCCCCATGATGGTCTTGAGGGGCTCTTGGAGACCGTCTTGATGGGCTCTTGGAGACCCCCATGGAGGTGCCGCCTCGTAGAACCTCGTGGTGGTCTTGATGTTCTCTTGGAGATCCCCACGACGGTCTTGAGGGGCTTTTGAAGACCCTCATGATCGTCTTGATGGGCTCTTGGAGACCCTCATGACGGTCTTGAAGGGCTTTTGAAGACCCTCATGGTGGTCTTGGTGGGCTCTTGGAGACCCCCGTGGAGGTGCCACCTCGTAGAACCTCGTGGTGGTCTTGATGGGCTCTTGGACACCGTCTTGATGGGCTCTTGGAGACCCCCATGGAGATGCCGTCTTGTAAAACCTCATGGTGGTCTTGATGTTCTCTTGGAGACCCCCATGATGGTCTTGAGGGGCTCTTGGAGACCCTCATGGTGGTCTTGGTGGGCTCTTGGAGACCCCCATGGAGGTGCCACCTCGTAGAACCTCGTGGTGGTCTTGATGTTCTCTTGGAGACCCCCACGATGGTCTTGATGAGTTCTTGGAGAACCTCCATGACGTTCTTGATGTTCTCTTGGAGACCCCCATAGAGGTGCCGTCTTGTAGACCCTCATGGTGGCCTTGATGTTCTCCTGGAGACCCCCATGACGGTCTTGATGTTCTCTTGGAGACCCCCATCATGGTCTTGATGGTTTCTTGAAGACCCCCGTGGTGGTGCCACCACGTAGAGCTCCGCGGTGGTCCCTCGGAGACCTCCGTGGTGGTGGCTCCCTGTGGGCCCGGGCGGTGGTGGCCCCTCACGCCCGTGCTCTCTCCTCAGGCTACGTGGGCGCTGCCACCGTGGGCGCGGCCGCCTGGTGGTTCCTCTACGCTGAGGACGGTCCCAACGTCACCTACCACCAGCTGGTGAGTGCCCCACCCCCCCCATGACACCCGCGGGGGCCCCCGGTGGCCCCAAGGTCCTCCTGATGGCCCTGCTGTCCCCATGGTGGCCCCAAGGACCCCATGGTGGCCTTGCCATCATCATGGTGGCCCCAAGGTCCTCGTGATGGCCCTGCCATGCCTGTGGTGGCCCCAAGGTCCCTGTGATGGCCCTGCTGTCCCCATGGTGGCCCCAAGGACCCCATGGTGGCCCTGCCATCATCATGGTGGCCCCAAGGTCCTCATGATGGCCCCGCTGTCCCCATGGTGGCCCCGCTGTCCCCATGGTGGCCCCAAGGTCCTCGTGATGGCCCTGCCATGCCCATGGTGGCCCCAAGGTCCTCATGATGGCCCTGCTGTCCCCATGGTGGCCCCGCTGTCCCCATGGTGGCCCCAAGGTCCTCGTGATGGCTCTGCCATGCCCGTGGTGGCCCCAAGGTCCCCGTGATGGCCCTGCTGTCCCCATGGTGGCCCCAAGGACCTCATGGTGGCCCTGCCATCATCATGGTGGCCCCAAGGTCCTCGTGATGGCCCTGCCATGCCTGTGGTGGCCCCAAGGTCCCTGTGATGGCCCTGCTGTCCCCATGGTGGCCCCAAGGACGCCATGGTGGCCCTGCCATCATCATGGTGGCCCCAAGGTCCTCATGATGGCCCTGCCATGCCCCTGGTGACCTCAAGGTCTTTGTGGTGGCCCCGCCGTCCCCGTGGTGACCCCAAGGTCCTCGTGATGGCTCTGCCATGCCCGTGGTGGCCCCAAGGTCCCTGTGATGGCCCTGCTGTCCCCATGGTGGCCCCAAGTACCTCATGGTGGCCTTGCCATCATCATGGTGGCCCCAAGGTCCTCATGATGGCCCTGCCATGCCCCTGGTGACCTCAAGGTCTTTGTGGTGGCCCCGCCGTCCCCGTGGTGACCCCAAGGTCCTCCTGATGGCCCTGCTGTCCCCATGGTGGCCTCAAGGACCCCATGGTGGCCCTGCCATGCCCCTGGTGATCTCAAGGTCTTTGTGGTGGCCCCAAGGTCCTCCTGATGGCCCTGCTGTCCCCATGGTGGCCCCGAGGTCCCTGTGGTGGCCCCGAGGTCCCCATGAGGGTCCCCATCGTGGTCCCATCATCTCCGTGGTCATCCCGGAGTCCCCATGATGATGCCCCCCCCCCCACCACCACCACCTTCACCGTGACCCCCAAGTTCAGCGTGGTGACCCCCAGGGCCCCGCCCTGACCTTCCCGTCCCCGCGGTGACCTCACCGTCCCCACCCCCCCCCAGCGGTGACGTCCCCCCCGTGTCCCCCCAGACCCACTTCATGCAGTGCACAGAGCACAACGTGGACTTTGAGGGGCTCGACTGCGACATCTTCGAGTCGCCGGTGCCCATGACCATGGCCCTCTCCGTCCTCGTCACCATCGAGATGTGCAACGCCCTCAACAGGTAGGGGGAGGTCTTCTCCTCCACCACCACCACCACCACCTTCACCACCACCACCATCACCATCTTCACCACCTTCACCACCACCATCACCTTTACCACCACCACCTTCACCACCATTATCGCCCTCTCCACCACCACCATCTCCACCACCACCATCTCCACCACCACCATCTCCACCACCACCACCACCTTCACCACCACCACCATCACCATCTCCACCCCTTTCACCGCCACCACCACCACCACCTTCACCACCACCACCACCTTTACCACCACCACCTTCACCACCATCATCGCCCTCTCCACCACCACCATCTCCACCACCACCATCTCCACCACCACCATCTCCACCACCACCACCATCTCCACCACCATCACCATCTCCATCTCCACCTCCACCTCCACCACCACCTTCACCACCACCACCACCACCTCCACCACCACCACCATCTCCACCACCACCTCCACCTTCACCACCACCTTCACCACCACCTTCACCACCACCATCACCATCTCCACCTCCACCTCCACCACCACCTTCACCACCACCACCATCACCATCTCCACCCCTTTCACCGCCACCACCACCACCACCTTCACCACCACCACCACCTTTACCACCACCACCTTCACCACCATTATCGCCCTCTCCACCACCACCATCTCCACCACCACCATCTCCACCACCACCACCATCTCCACCACCATCACCATCTCCATCTCCACCTCCACCACCACCTTCACCACCACCACCACCACCACCATCTCCACCACCATCACCATCTCCATCTCCACCTCCACCTCCACCACCACCTTCACCACCACCACCACCACCTCCACCACCACCACCATCTCCACCACCACCTCCACCTTCACCACCACCTTCACCACCACCTTCACCACCACCATCACCATCTCCACCACCACCTCCACCACCACCTTCACCACCACCACCACCATCTCCACCACCACCACCATCTCCACCACCATCACCATCTCCATCTCCACCTCCACCTCCACCACCACCTTCACCACCACCACCACCATCTCCACCACCACCTTCACCACCACCACCACCACCTCCACCACCACCACCATCTCCACCACCACCTCCACCTTCACCACCACCTTCACCACCACCATCACCATCTCCACCTCCACCTCCACCACCACCTTCACCACCACCACCACCATCTCCACCTCCACCACCATCTCCACCACCATCACCATCTCCATCTCCACCTCCACCTCCACCACCACCTTCACCATCTCCACCACCACCTTCACCACCACCACCACCTCCACCACCACCACCATCTCCACCACCACCACCACCTTCACCACCACCACCACCACCTTCACCACCACCACCACCACCTTCACCACCACCATCACCATCTCCACCACCACAATCACCATCTCCACCACCTTCACCACCACCACCACCATCTCCACCACCACCTCCACCACCACCACCTTCACCACCACCACCATCTCCACCACCACCTCCACCACCATCTCCACCTCCACCACCACCTTCACCACCACCACCACCTCCACCACCACCTTCACCCCTTCACCACCACCATCTCCACCACCACCTCCACCACCATCTTCACCCCACCCCCCCCACCCCGCCGTGGTGTCCCCCCATCCCCACGTGCCGTGTCCCCCCACAGCCTCTCGGAGAACCAGTCCCTGGTCCGTATGCCGCCGTGGGTCAACATCTGGCTGATGGGCTCCATCTGCCTCTCCATGTCCCTCCACTTCGTCATCCTCTACATCGACCCCCTGCCCGTAAGGCGGCCGGTGGCCACGGGGGGCTGGTGGCCCCGGCGGGTGGCCATGGGGTTGGGGACATGGGGATGGGGATGGGAGGGTGGTGGCCATCTGTAGTGGTGGCCGTCAAGGTTGGTGGCCATGGAGAGCAGTAGCCATGGGGGGGTTGGTGGCCAATGGGTTGGTGGCTATGGAGTTGGTGGCCATGGGGGAGGTTGGTGGCCATGGAGGGGTTGGTGACCATGGGGTTGGTGGCCACGGAGGGGTTGGTGGTCATGGGGTTGGTGGACGTGGAGATGCGGACATGGGGTTGGTGGCCATGGGGGTGGTGGCCATCAGAGGTGGTGGCCATGGAGGGTGGTGGCCATGAGGGTTGGTGGCCATGGAGACGGTGGTGGCCATGGGGGAGACTGGTGGCCATGGAGACGGTGGTGGCCGTGGGGGTGATGGCCACGAGGGTTGGTGGCCATCGGGATGGTGTTTCTGAACTTGGTGGCCACGGAGACGTAGCCATGGGGCTTGGTGGCCACGGAGGGGGGTGTCGGTGGCCACGGGGGCCGGGGGGGCGGGGCTGAGGGCCGGCCCGTGTCCCCCCCAGATGATCTTCAAGCTGACGCCGCTGAACCTGACGCACTGGTTCATGGTGCTGAAGATCTCCTTCCCCGTCATCCTCCTGGATGAGGCCCTCAAGTTCGTCGCCAGGAACTACCTGGAGGGTGAGGGGACAGCACCGTCACCGGGTCACCGTCCCGACGGCCACCGCCGCCTGTCCCCACCCCCCCCACCCCCCACCCCCCACCGGCCCCCGTGGCCACCTCCGCCCTCCTCCGTCCTCCGCGGTCACCTCCATCTCTCCTGGTGCCTTCCTTGTCCCCCTCCGCCCCTCCCCACGTCCCCAACGTCCCGTCCCCACCACCTCCTGTCCCCTCTGTCCCCTCCCCGTCCCCACCACCATCTCCCCATCCCCACCACCATCTCCACCACCACCTCGATGTCCCCTCCGTCCCCACCACCGCCTCCGTGTCCCCACCACCACCTCCGTCCCCACCACCATCTCCCCATCTCCACCACCACCTTCATGTCCCCTCTGTCCCCACCACCATCTCCCCATCTCCACCACCATCTCGATGTCCCCTCTGTCCCCTCTGTCCCCACCACCACCTCCATCCCCACCACCATCTCCCCATCTCCACCACCACCTCCGTCCCCACCGCCACCTCTGTGTCCCCTCTGTCCCCTCTCCGTCCCCACCACCATCTCCATCTCCACCACCGCCTTCGTGTCCCCTCTGTCCCCTCTGTCCCCATCACCACCTCCACCCCCACCACCATCTCCCCATCTCCACCACCTCCGTGTCCCTCTGTCCCCTCCCCGTCCCCACCACCATCTCCATCTCCACCACCGCCTTCATGTCCCCTCTGTCCCCATCACCACCTCCACCCCCACCACCATCTCCCCATCTCCACCACCATCTCGATGTCCCCTCTGTCCCCTCTCCGTCCCCACCACCATCTCCATCTCCATCCCCACCACCACCTCGATGTCCCTTCTGTCCCCACCACCATCTCCTGTCCCCTCCACCATCTCTCCGTCCCCACCACCATCTCCCCATCTCCACCACCATCTCCATCCCCACCACCACCTCCGTCCCCACTACCATCTCGATGTCCCCTCTGTCCCCACCACCACCTCCATCCCCACCACCATCTCCCCATCTCCACCACCTCCGTGTCCCTCTGTCCCCTCCCCATCCCCACCACCATCTCCATCTCCATCTCCACCACCACCTCCATCCCCACCACCACCTCCCCATCTCTACCACCACCTCCATGTCCCCTCTGTCCCCTCCCCGTCCCCACCACCATCTCCATCTCCATCTCCACCACCACCTCTGTCCCCACCACCATCTCCCCATCTCCACCACCTCCTGTCCCCTCTGTCCCCTCTCCGTCCCCACCACCATCTCCATCTCCATCTCCACCACCACCTCTGTCCCCACCACCATCTTGATGTCCCCTCTGTCCCCACCACCACCTCCATCACCACCATCTCCCCATCTCCACCACCTCCATGTCCCTCTGTCCCCTCCCCATCCCCACCACCATCTCCATCTCCACCACCACCTCCATCCCCACCACCATCTCCCCATCTCTACCACCACCTCCATGTCCCCTCTGTCCCCTCTGTCCCCACCACCATCTCCCCATCTCCACCACCACCTCTGTCCCCACCACCACCTCCATCCCCACCACCATCTCCCCATCTCCACCACCTCCGTGTCCCTCTGTCCCCTCCCCATCCCCACCACCATCTCCATCTCCACCACCACCTCGATGTCCCCTCTGTCCCCACCACCATCTCCTGTCCCCACCACCACCTCCATCCCCACCACCATCTCCCCATCTCCACCACCTCCGTGTCCCTCTGTCCCCTCTGTCCCCACCACCATCTCCCCATCTCCACCACCACCTCTGTCCCCACCACCACCTCCATCCCCACCACCATCTCCCCATCTCTACCACCACCTCCATGTCCCCTCTGTCCCCTCTGTCCCCACCACCATCTCCCCATCTCCACCACCACCTCTGTCCCCACCACCACCTCCATCCCCACCACCATCTCCCCATCTCCACCACCTCCATTTCCCTCTGTCCCCTCCCCATCCCCACCACCATCTCCATCTCCACCACCACCTCGATGTCCCCTCTGTCCCCACCACCATCTCCTGTCCCCACCACCACCTCCATCCCCACCACCATCTCCCCATCTCCACCACCACCTCCATCACCACCACCTCCATCCCCACCACCACCTCCATCCCCACCACCATCTCCCCATCTCCACCACCTCCTGTCCCCTCTGTCCCCTCTCCGTCCCCACCACCATCTCCATCTCCATCTCCATCTCCACCACCACCTCCATCCCCACCACCACCTCCATCCCCACCACCATCTCCCCATCTCCACCACCACCTTCGTGTCCCCTCTGTCCCCTCCCTGTCCCCACCACCATCTCTCCGTCCCCACCACCACCTCTGTCCCCTCTGTCCCCACCACCACCTCCATCCCCACCACCATCTCCCCATCTCCACCACCACCTCCATCCCCACCGCCACCTCTGTGTCCCCTCTGTCCCCACCGCCATCTCACCGCCATCTTCGCCCTTCCTCCCCTCTCGTAGCCTAAACTCCCGTCCCCTCCGTCGTCCCCGGGGCCGACCACAGGTACCCGCGGCTCCGCCCCTCACCCCCGTGGCCGCGTCACCGTCACCCCACGTGTCCGCGTCACCCCACGGCCGTGTCTGTGTCACCTCCTGTGTCCCCATCCCCCCATATCTGTGTCCCCATCACCCCATGGCCATCTCCCCATCACCCCACATGTCCCCATCACCCCATATCTGTGTCCCCATCCCCCCACATGTCCTCTGTCCCCCCACGGCCATGTCACCCTCATGTCCATGTCCGTGTCACCTCCTGTGTCCCCATCACCCCATATCTGTGTCCCCATCACCCCATGGCCATCTCCCTGTCACCCCACATGTCCCCATCCCCCCATGGCCATCTCCCCATCCCCCCACATGTCCTCTGTCACCCCACATGTCCCCATCACCCCATATCTGTGTCCCCATCACCCCATGGCCATGTCACCCTTATGTCTGTGTCCGTGTCACCTCCTGTGTCCCCATCACCCCACGGCTGTGTCCCCATCACCCCACATGTCCCCATCCCCCCATGGCCATCTCCCCATCCCCCCACATGTCCTCTGTCCCCCCACATGTCCCCATCCCCCCATATCTGTGTCCCCATCACCCCACATGTCACCATCACCCCATGGCTGTGTCACCCTCATGTCCGTGTCCGTGTCACCTCCTGTGTCCCCATCACCCCATATCTGTGTCCCCATCACCCCATGGCCATGTCCCCATCCCCCCACATGTCCCCATCCCCCCACATGTCCCCCTCCGTGTCATGTCCCCCCCATGTCGTGTCCCCCCCCCCCCCAACACCTCCGGGGGGAGCGATGGGGGCGTTGGGGGGAGGGGCGGAGGTTGGGGGGCAGATGTCGGGGGTGGGGTGGGGGTGGGGGGGGTGGGGGGTGACACGTGACATCCTGTGACGTCACCGCCTGTCTGTCGTGTCCCCCCCTCCCCTCCCCCCACAGCCGACGCCGAGGACAGCCGGAAGAAGCGGAAGTGACATCGGGGGGACCCCCCCCCCGGAGTTGCTCCGCCCCCTCCTCCCTTCCCCCCCCCCCCCCCCCCCGCACGCCGTGGGGCACCCCATAGATGTGGGGCACCCCATAGATGTGGGGCAGACACACACACACCCCTGACCCCCAGCCCTATGGGGCGCCCCATAGATGTGGGGCACCCCATAGATGTGGGGCACCCCATAGATGTGGGGCAGACACCCCCCCCCAGCCCTATGGGGCACCCCATAGATGTGGGGCACCCCCTCGCTGTGTGTGGTGGGGGGGGGGGGCGGCGACCCCTCGCTATGGGGCAGCCCCCCCCCCTTCCCTCTCCCCCCAACCAACGCTATGGGGCACCCCATAGATGTGGGGCACCCCCTCGCTATGGGGCAGCCCCCTGCCGTGGGGCGCCCCATTGATGCGGGGGCACCCCCTCTCGCCGTGGGGCAGCCCCCCCCCCCACCCCCCATCCCTTCCCCCCCCCCCCCAGCGCTATGGGGCAGCCCCCTCGCTATGGGGCAGCCCCACCCCACCCCAGCGCTATGGGGCAGCCCCTCCCCCCCCCCGGCGTCGCTTATTTATTGCCAATAAAGGGAAAAACGCCCCCTCCCGCCCCTCCCCCACCCCCCGTCTCCCACCTCTTTATTTTTGGGGGGGGGGGAGGGGGGGAGGGGCGGGGACATGAATTTGGGCAGCCAATCAGTGCGGGGGGGGGGAGGGGCGGAGCCTGACCCTCCCCCCCCTCCCCCCCCATTTTGGGGTGACACCCCCCCCCCCCAAGTTGGGGGTTTTCCCTCCAATTTGGGGGTTCCCCACCCCCATTTTTGGGTGGGCGGGGCGTGTCCCCGCCCTTGTAGGGGGCGGGGCTTGTGGGTGGGGGCGGGGCCGGCCCCACCCTCCCCCAAGACCACCCCCTCCCCCCCCCCACCGATTCGGGGCTCATTCGCCCCCCAACTGCCGTCTCGACAGGTCAGTGGGACACCCCCCCCCATGGCCGGGGGGGGGGGGGAGGGGGGGTCTGACCCACACTTGGGGGTCACAGGGGGTGGGGGAGGGGTGGGGGTGGGCGACGTGGCCAATCGCGGTCGGACTTTGGACTTTGGTTGGGGGAGGGGGAGGGGAGGGTGGGGTGAGGGGGTGTGGGGCAGGGATGGGGCTGGGGGTGTCTGTGGGGCAGGACCCACACATTGGGGGGGTTCTATGGGGCGAGAACCACATTTGGGGGGGGCGTCTATGGGGCTGGAACCACTCTTGGGGGGTTCTGTGGGGCAGGAGCCACACTTGTGAGGTGTCTATGGGGCAGGACCCACACATGGGGGGTTTCTATGGGGCAGGAGCCACACTTGTGGGGTGTCTATGGGGCAGGACCCACACATGGGGGGCGTCTGTGGGGCAGGAGCCACACTTGTGGGGTGTCTATGGGGCAGGAGCCACACTTGGGGGCACCTATGGGGCAGGAACCACATATGGGGAGGGTTATGTGGGGCGGGACCCACACGTTGGGGGTTTCTATGGGGTGAGAAACACACTTGGGGGGCATCTATGGGGCAGGCACCACATATTGGGGGGGTTCTGTGGGGCGGGACCCACATTTGGGGGGTGTTTATGGGGCGGGACCCACACATGGAGGGTATCTATGGGGCGGGAGTTATTGGGTGTGGCCGTGGGGGGACATCTATGGGGCGGGACCCACACTTGGGGGGGGTGTCTGTAGGGCGGGACCCACATATTGGGGGGGGTGTCTATGGGGCGGGAGCCGTTGGGCGTGGCCATGGGAGGGTATCTATGGGGCGGGACCCACACATGGGGGGGCGTCTATGGGGCGGGGGGGGGGGGAGGACCCCAACACTCCCCTGAGGGCACCAGTGCCCCTCTATCCCCTCTTCCCAACACTCTATGGTCCCATAGGGCACTGGTGCCACTCTGTCCCCTCTTCCCACAGCTCTATGGTCCCTTTAGGGCACCAGTGCCACTCTGCCCCCTCTTCCCCCACACTCTATGGTCCCGGTGCCCCTCAGGCCCCTCTTCCCGTGTCTCTATGGTCCCTCAGAGCCATGGGGCCACTCTATCCCCTCTTCCCAAAGCTCTATGGTCCCTTTAGGGCACTGGTGCCCCTCTGCCCCCTCTTCCCACAGCTCTATGGTCCCATAGGGCACCAGTGCCCCTCTATCCCCTCTTCCCACAGCTCTATGATCCCTTTAGGGCACCAGTGCCACTCTATACCCTCTTCCCAACACTCTATGGTCCCAGTGCCTCTCCGGTTCCTCTTCCCACAGCTCTATGGTCCCTCAGAGCCGTGGGGCCACTCTGTCCCCTCTTCCCAACACTCTATGGTCTCTTTAGGGCACTGGTGCCCCTCTGCCCCCTCTTCCCACAGCTCTATGGTCCCTTTAGGGCACCAGTGCCCCTCTATCCCCTCTTCCCTACACTCTATGGTCCCGGTGCCCCTCCGGACCCTCTTCCCAACACTCTATGGTCCCTTTAGGGCACCAGTGCCACTCTGTCCCCTCTTCCCCCGCACTCTGTGGTCCCGGCGCCCCTCTGCCCCCTCTTCCCACAGCTCTATGGTCCCATAGGGCACCGGTGCCACTCTGTCCCCTCTTCCCCCGCACTCTATGGTCCCGGTGCCCCTCCGGCCCCTCTTCCCACAGCTCTATGGTCCCTTTAGGGCACCAGTGCCACTCTATCCCCTCTTCCCAACACTCTATGGTCCCATAGGGCACCAGTGCCACTCTATCCCCTCTTCCCAACACTCTATGGTCCCATAGGACACCAGTGCCGCTCTGCCCCCTCTTCCCACAGCTCTATGGTCCCGGCGCCCCTCTGCCCCCTCTTCCCACAGCTCTATGGTCCCATAGGGCACCGGTGCCACTCTATCCCCTCTTCCCCACACTCTATGGTCCCGGTGCCCCTCCGGCCCCTCTTCCCAACACTCTATGGTCCCTTTAGGGCACCAGTGCCACTCTGTCCCCTCTTCCCCCGCACTCTATGGTCCCGGTGCCCCTCCGGCCCCTCTTCCCACAGCTCTATGGTCCCTTTAGGGCACCAGTGCCACTCTATCCCCTCTTCCCAACACTCTATGGTCCCTTTAGGGCACCAGTGCCACTCTATCCCCTCTTCCCAACACTCTATGGTCCCTTTAGGGCACCAGTGCCACTCTATCCCCTCTTCCCAACACTCTATGCTCCCATAGGACACCAGTGCCGCTCTGCCCCCTCTTCCCACAGCTCTATGGTCCCGGCGCCCCTCTGCCCCCTCTTCCCACAGCTCTATGGTCCCATAGGACACCAGTGCCGCTCTATCCCCTCTTCCCCAACGCTCCGTGGTCCCGACGCCCCTCTGCCCCCTCTTCCCGTACCCCTGCGGTCCCCGCAGGCCCCATGGCCACCGCCCCGCCCGACCTGTCGGCCCTGCTGCCGCCCCACAAGCTGGAAGCCCTGGCCCGCGCCTGGTTGGAGGAGGACGCCCCCGCCTGGGACCCGGCCGCCTTGGCCGTGGGTCGCGCCCCACGGCGAGCCGAGCTGCTCTGCAAGTCGGAAGGGGTGCTGGCGGGTTGCCCCTTCGCCGAGGCCGTTTGGGGGGCCACGGGTTGCCGGGTGAGCTGGCGGGTGGCCGAGGGGTCCCCGTTGGCCGCCGGGAGGACGGTGGTGGCCGAGGTGGAGGGTCCCGGCGCCGGTTTGCTATTGGCCGAGCGGGTGGCGCTCAACTGCTTGGGGCGGTGCAGCGGGGTGGCCACGGCGGCCGCCCGGGCGGTGGCGGTAGCCCGGGGGGCCGGTTGGGGGGGGACGGTGGCCGGGACGAGGAAGACGACGCCCGGTTTTCGATTGGCCGAGAAATACGCTCTGGCGGTGGGGGGCGCCGACCCCCATCGCTACGGTTTGGGGGGGCTCCTCATGCTGAAGGACAACCACCTGCTGGCCGCCCGCGCCCCACTGCAGCAGGTCGGGGGGCTACCAAAAGGGGGGGGGGGGGGGGGGGTGAGGGGGGGCACCCCCGTGGGTTGGGGGGGGGGGTGGGGCGGAGTGGGACCCCGATTTGGGGGGGGTTAATGGGGGGGAGGACCCCATTTAGGGGGGGAGATGGGGGGGGTGATGATGGGGGGGACCCCATTTGGGGGGTGATGGGGTGGGGGGACCCCAATTTTGGGAGGGGATCAACGGGTGGAGGGCAATGGGGGGGTCCCAATTTTGGGGGGGTCAATGGGTGGGGGGACCCCAATTTTGGGGGAGTCGATGGGTGGAGGGCGATGGGGAGGTCCCAATTTTGGGGGGTCAATGGGTGGGGGGGACCCCATTTTGTGGGGGTCGATGGGTGGAGGGTGATGGGGGGGTCCCAATTTTGGGGGGGCGATGGGTGGGGAGGATCCCACTTGGGGGGTGATGGGGTGGGGGGACCCCAATTTTGGGGGGGCGATGGGTGGAGGGCGATGGGGGGGTCCCAATTTTGGGGGGGCGATGGGTGGGGGGGGACCCCATTTGGGGGATGATGGGGTGGGGGGACCCCAATTTTGGGAGGGGATCAACGGGTGGAGGGCAATGGGGGGGGTCCCAATTTTGGGGGGGTCAATGGGTGGGGGGACCCCAATTTGGGGGGAATCGATGGGTGGGGGTCGATGGGGGGACCCCAATTTTGGGGGGGTCGATGGGTGGAGGGTGATGGGGGGGTGTCCAAATTTGGGGGGGCGATGGGTGGGGAGGACCCCATTTGGGGGGATGATGGGGTGGGGGGACCCCAATTTTGGGGGGGTTGATGGGTGGAGGGCGATGGGGAGGTCCCAATTTTGGGGGGTCAATGGGTGGAGGGTGATGGGGGGGTCCCAATTTTGGGGGGGCGATGGGTGGGGAGGATCCCACTTGGGGGGTGATGGGTGGACCCCAATTTTGGGGGGGTCGATGGGTGGAGGGTGATGGGGGGGTCCCAATTTTGGGTGGGTCAATGGGTGGGGGGAACCCCAATTTTGGGGGGATCGACGGGTGGAGGGCGATGGGGGGGTGTCCAAATTTGGGGGGGCGATGGGTGGGGGGGGACCCCATTTGGGGGGATGATGGGGTGGGGGGACCCCAATTTTGGGGGGGTTGATGGGTGGGGGGGACCCCAATTTTGGGGGGGGCGATGTGGGGGGGGTGGGGACGACCCCAATTTTGGAGGGGGGGGGGGAGGGGATGTCCCCAAGCGGACGGTCCGATGAGGTGGAGGGCACACCATGGGGGGGGGGGGGCACCCCATTTTCGGGCCCTATCGCCCCATATTGGGGGTTGGGGGGGGGATGTGTGTCCCCCCCCCTCACCCCACCGTGTCCCCCCCCCCCCTCCCCCCCAAAACCCCCAAGGTGGTGGGGGCGGGGCGGCGGGCGGGGGGCTTCGGGCGGCGCCTGGCGGTGGAGTGCGGGACGAAGGCCGAAGCCATCATGGCGGCCGCCGCCGGCGCCGACATTGTCCTCCTGGACAACTTCACCCCCCAGGTGGGCGCTCTGCCCCACAAGTGTGGGGCTGGGGAAGAAGGGGGAGGGTCAGAAGATGGTTTTTTTGGGTTTTTTTTTGGGGGGGGGTCAACCCCAGCGCTGACGGAGCCCCTCGGCAGGAGGTGGAGGGGGCGGCGGCGGCGGTGAAGGCCGCCCACCCCACGGCGACGGTGGAGGTCAGCGGTGGCATCGGGGTGGAGGTTCTGCCCCACTTCGTGGGGCCCCACGTGGACGTGGTGTCCATGGGGTGTCTGACCCACAGCGCCGCAGCCCTCGACTTCGCCCTCCGCGTCCTGACGGGGGGCGACGACGGCCGTGGGGCGCCTTGAAGGTGGGGGGTGGGGGGTGGGGGGGACGTTCCTCGGGTGTCCCACCACGAAGGAGACCCCCAACGTCCACCGCGGGGGTCACCGTCCCCCGGGGAGACCCCGACCCACCTCCAGGACCCACATCTCCACCCCATAGGGAGACCCCACCCCACCTCCAGGACCCACATCTCCACCTCCACCCCATGGGGGGACCCCAACCCACCTCCAGGACCCACAGCTCCACCCCATGGGGGGACCCCACCCCACCTCCAGGACCCACATCTCCACCTTCACCCCATGGGGGGACCCTGACCCACCTCCAGGACCCACATCTCCACCTTCACCCCATGGGGGGACCCTGACCCACCTCCAGGACCCACATCTCCACCCCATGGGGAGACCCCACCCCACCTCCAGGACCCACAGCTCCACCTTCACCCCATGGGGAGACCCTGACCCACCTCCAGGACCCACATCTCCACCTTCACCCCATGGGGGGACCCCACCCCACCTCCAGGACCCACAGTCCACCTTCACCCCATGGGGGGACCCCGACCCACCTCCAGGACCCACATCTCCACCCCATGGGGGGACCCCACCCCACCTCCAGGACCCACATCTCCACCTTCACCCCATGGGGAGACCCCACCCCACCTCCAGGACCCACATCTCCACCTCCGCCCCATGGGGGGACTCCACCCCACCTCCAGGACCCACATCTCCACCTCCACCCCATGGGGGGACCCTGACCCACCTCCAGGACCCACATCTCCACCTCCACCCCATGGGGGGACCCTGACCCACCTCCAGGACCCACATCTCCACCCCATAGGGAGACCCCACCCCACCTCCAGGACCCACATCTCCACCTTCACCCCATGGGGAGACCCCACCCCACCTCCAGGACCCACATCTCCACCCCATGGGGGGACTCCACCCCACCTCCAGGACCCACATCTCCACCTTCACCCCATGGGGGGACCCTGACCCACCTCCAGGACCCACATCTCCACCTCCAACCCATGGGGGGACTCCACCCCACCTCCAGGACCCACATCTCCACCTTCACCCCATGGGGAGACCCCTCCCCCACCTCCAGGACCCACATCTCCACCTCCACCCCATGGGGAGACCCCTCCCCACCTCCAGGACCCACATCTCCATCTCGGGGTCACCCCAACCCCCCCCCCATCCCACCATGAGCCCCTCCCCCGCTATGTGTCCCCATCCCCCCCC
>NW_028128718.1:0-22816 GCF_965231255.1 Vanellus vanellus | reverse complement strand
GGGGGTCTCCCCAGTAAGGGGTGGGGGGGTCCCCCAATACCCTGGGGGGGTCCCCAAAATATGGGGGCCCTAAATAGTGGGGGAGGGGTCCTCCCAAATTGGGGGGGGTCCCAGATCCCCGGGGGGGGATCCTGAAGCCCTGGGGGGGGTCCCCCCAAAATGTGGAGCCCCCTAAATCCTGGGGGGGGGGTTGTCCTCAAATCCTGGGGGGTCCCCAGTTCCCGGGGGGATCATAAAGCCCTGGGGGGGGCCCCAAATTTTGAGGGGGGGGCAGACCCAGGGTGGGTCCCCAAATCCTGGGGGGGGGGTCCCCAGTTTCCAGGGGGGGATCCTGAAGCTCTGGGGGGGGGTTCCCCAAAATATGGATCCCCCTAAATACGGGGGGGGGGGGGTGTTCCCAAATTCTGGGGGGGCCCAAACCCCAGGGGGGTGTCCCCAAACTTGGGGGGGGTCCCAAGTCCTGGGGGGGGGTCCCCAGATCCCAAGGAGGATCCGAAGCCCCGGGGGGGGTGTCCCCAAAATATGGGGGGGGGGCCTTAAATCCCGGGGGGGTGTCCCCAAACTCAGTGGGGGTCCCCGGCACTCGGGGGGGGTCCTCATCCCGTTGCCCCCCCCAACCTCATTTTGGGGGTCCCGGGGGGGCCCCCCCCATCCCTATGTACAGCGCGGTGACGCCCCCCCCAAGCTGGGAAAGGGGGGGGGGGGGGGCGCTTGTGCTTCCAGGGGGGGCCCCGTCGGGATTGGGGGGGACCCCCGGGGGGGGAGGGGCAGTTTGCCCCCCCCGTGCCTCAGTTTTCCCCGGGGGGGCGGGGGGAGGGGCTGGTCCATTTACATCTATATTACAAGGGAAATGGGAAATGTGTCTTTTTGGGGGGGGGGGGGGGGGGCGGGTTTTTTTGGCAACAAAAGTGTCGGCCGAGGGGGGAGGGGGGGCGCCCCCCCCATGTTGGGGGGGGCCCTCAGTTTGTAGGGGTGGAGAAGGGGGGGTCAACCCCCCCCTCCCCGTCCCCCCCCCTCCTTCATCCTCCCCCCCCCTCGCTGCTGCCCGGGCACGGGGCCCCCCCGGATGGCTTTAGGTGCCCCTCCCCCCCCCCAAATGGGGCTGTCGGACCCCCAGCGCCGTCCGCGCCCCCCCACCCCCCCCCACGCCCGGGTGGGGGGAGCACGAGGACCCTCGTGTCGACACGAGGGGGGGGCCCCGAGGGGCCCGTGTCCAGCGGGGGGGGGGGGCAGTGAGGTGCCCTCGTGCGAGGCTGCGTCCTCGTGCAAGGCCGGGTCCTCGTGCGAGGCCGGGGTGATGTGTGAGGGCAGGTCCTCGTGCGACGCCTGGTCCCCGTGCGAGGCCGGGTGCTCGTGCAAAGGTGGGGCTCCGGGTGAGGCTGGATGCTCGTGCGAGGCCGCGGCCCCGTGTGAAGTGAGCTCCCCGTGCGAGGCTGGCCCCCGGTGCAAAGCCGAGCCCTCGTGCGAGGCTGGGTCCTCGTGCAAAGCCGGATCCTCGTGCGAAGCTGGGTCTTTGCTTGCGGCTGGATCCTTGTGCAAGGCCGGGTCCTTGCGTGAAGCCAGATCCTCGTGCGAAGCCGGGTCTTTGCACAAGTCCCAGCCCTTGTGCGAGGCTGGGTCCTCATGTGAAGCCACATCCTTGCACAAGACTGCATCGCCGTGTGAGGCCGGGTCCTCGTGCGAAGGCAGATCCTTACACGAGTCCGGATCGTCGTGCGGGGCTGGATCCTCATGCGAAGCCACATCCTCGCACGAGTCCGGATCCTTGTGCAAAGCCAGATCCTCGTGCGAAGCTGGGTCTTTGCTTGCGGCTGGATCCTCGTGCGAGGCCAGGTCCCCGTGCAAAGGCAGATCCTCGCGCGAGTCCAGATCCCTGTGCGAGGCCGTGTGGTCGCTTGCGGCTGGATCCCCGTGCGAGGCTGGGTCCTCGTGCGAAGCCACATCCTTGCATGAGTCCAGATCCCCGTGCGAGGCCGGGTCCCCGTGCGAGGCCGGCTCTTTGCTTGCGGCTGGCTCCTCGTGCGAGGCCGGCTCCTCGTGCGAGGCCGCCCCCCCCCAGGAAGCCGAACCCTCGTGCGTGGCAGGACCCTGGTGCGAGGCCGGCTCCTGCCGCCGGGCCGCCCCCCCCCCCGAGGCCGGCTCCCCGTGCGAGGCCGGCCCCTCGTGCGAGGCCGGCTCAGAGGCTGGTGACCAGCTGCATCTGCCCGTCGGGCTCCACCCCCCCCGGCCCCTCGACCCCCCCGAAGGCCTCGGGGCTGTGGCGGCGGGCGGGGGGGGGCGCCCGGGGGGGCCCCCCGAGATAGGGGGGGGCGGGGGGGGGCGCCTCGGGGCTGCTGTCGGGATAGAGCGAGTCCCGAGGCGGGGGGGGGGCGGGAGGGGGGGGGTGCCGGGGGTCGCGGGGGGGGTCGGGGGGGGGTCCCAGCCCCCCCTGGGCGCGAGTCAGCTCTTGGTAGAGGAGTCCCAGCTCGGGGGCGCCGGGGGGGGGCTCGGCGGGGGGCGGGGGGGGCGGGGGGGGGGCGAGGTGGGAGGGGCCCCCCCCGGGGCCGTGGGAGGCGGCCCCCCCGCCGGGGCCGTGCGAAGGGCCCCCCCCGGGGCCGTGCAAAGAGCCCCCCCCGGGGCCGTGGGAGGCGGCCGCGCGCAGGTTGTTGTGCACCAACTCGGAGATGATCATCTTCTCCAGCGCGGCGGCGTCGGGGGGGCCGCGGCGTCCCTCCGGGGGGGCTCCCCCCGGCCCCCCCCGCCCCGCGGCCCCCCCGCCCTCGGGGCCCCCCCGCAGGCTGTAGCTGTTGTTGAAGTTGCCGTTGAGGGGAAGAGGCTCCGGTGGGTCGCGGGGGCCGCCCGGGGGGGGCTCTGTGGGGAGGGGGGGGGGGGGCGTCAGTGGGGCGGGGGGGGGGGACGGGGGGCGCGAGGGGTGGGGGGGGACAAGGGGACTGGGGGGCACGGGGGGTAGAGGGGGATTGGGGGGGCACAGCGGGGCAGGAGGGGGCACAGGGGGGCCACAGGGGGGGCAGATGGGGGGCGAGGGGGCAACAAGGGGATTGGGGGGGTGTGGGGGGGCACAGCGGGGCAGGAGGGGGGGGCAGATGGGGGGCAAGGGGGCACGAGGGGAATGGGGGGCGTGGGGGGGCGTGGGGGGGCAGGAGGGGGATTGGGGGGCACAGGGGGGCATGGGGGGCACAAGGGGGGGGCAGGTGGGGGGGTGAGGGGGCAACAAGGGGTTTGGGGGGGGCACAGGGGGGCAGGAGGGGGATTGGGGGGCACAAAGGGACTGGGGGGGCAGAAGGGGGTAGGAGGGGAATTGGGGGGCACAAAGGGACTGGGGGGGCACGGGGGGGGCACAGGGGGTAGGAGGGGGGCTGGGGGGCACGGGGGGGGCAGGAGGGGGCACAGGGGGGGCCACAGGGGGGGCAGGTGGGGGGCGAGGGGGCAACAAGGGGATTGGGGGGGTATGGGGGGGCACAGCGGGGCAGGAGGGGGCACGGGGGGGCATGGGGGGGCAGGAGTGGGCCTGGGGGGGGCCACAGGGGGGGCAGATGGGGGGCGAGGGGGCAACAAGGGGATTGGGGGGGTGGGGGGGGGCACAAGGGGGGCAGGGGGGGCAGATGGGGGGCAAGGGGTCACGAGGGGAATGGGGGGCGTGGGGGGGCAGGAGGGGGATTGGGGGGCACAGGGGGGCATGGGGGGCACAAGGGGGGGCAGGTGGGGGGGTGAGGGGGCAACAAGGGGTTTGGGGGGGGCACAGGGGGGCAGGAGGGGGATTGGGGGGCACAAAGGGACTGGGGGGGCAGAAGGGGGTAGGAGGGGAATTGGGGGGCACAAAGGGACTGGGGGGGCACGGGGGGGGCACAGGGGGTAGGAGGGGGGCTGGGGGGCACGGGGGGGGCAGGAGGGGGCACAGGGGGGGCCACAGGGGGGGCAGGTGGGGGGCGAGGGGGCAACAAGGGGATTGGGGGGGTATGGGGGGGCACAGCGGGGCAGGAGGGGGCACGGGGGGGCATGGGGGGGCAGGAGTGGGCCTGGGGGGGGCCACAGGGGGGGCAGATGGGGGGCGAGGGGGCAACAAGGGGATTGGGGGGGTGGGGGGGGGCACAAGGGGGGCAGGGGGGGCAGATGGGGGGCAAGGGGGCAACAAGGGGATTGGGGGGGTATGGGGGGGGCACAGCGGGGCAGGAGGGGGCACGGGGGGGCACGGGGGGGCAGACGGGGGGGCAGGAGTGGGCCTGGGGGGGGCCACAGGGGGGGCAGATGGGGGGCGAGGGGGCAACAAGGGGATTGGGGGGGTGGGGGGGCACAAGGGGGGCAGGGGGGGCAGATGGGGGGCAAGGGGGCAACAAGGGGATTGGGGGGGTATGGGGGGGGCACAGCGGGGCAGGAGGGGGCACGGGGGGGCACGGGAGGGCAGGAGGGGGCACAGGGGGGGCCACAGGGGGGGCAGATGGGGGGCGAGGGGGCAACAAGGGGATTGGGGAGTGTGGGGGGGGCACAGCGGGGCAGGAGGGGGGGGCAGATGGGGGGCAAGGGGGCACGAGGGGAATGGGGGGCGTGGGGGGGCGTGGGGGGGCAGGAGGGGGATTGGGGGGCACAGGGGGGCAGGAGGGGGCACGGGTGGCACGGGGGGCACAAGGGGGGGCAGGTGGGGGGGTGAGGGGGCAACAAAGGGTTTGGGGGGGGCACAGGGGGGCAGGAGGGGGATTGGGGGGCACAAAGGGACTGGGGGGGCATGGGGGGGGCAGAAGGGGGTAGGAGGGGAATTGGGGGGCACAAAGGGACTGGGGGGGCACGGGGGGGGCACAGGGGGGTAGGAGGGGGGCTGGGGGGCACGGGGGGGCAGGAGGGGGCAGGAGGGGACACGGGGGGGCACTTACTGATCTCGCGGAAGCTCCCTGGGGACAGAAGGGACAGTTAGGGAGGGACTGGGACCCCCCCATGGCCCCCCCAAACCCCCTCACCCCCCCCAGAACCCCCTCCCGAGGCCATGAAGTGGGGGGCGGGGGGGATTTGGGGAGGAATTTGGGGTACTGGGGGGGCTCTTCTCCCCATACCCACCTCGGGGGGGGCGGGGGGCACTCGGGGATGGGGGGGGGGGGTGTCTGGGGGTTCCGTACCCCCATAACGCCCTGTGGAGGTGAGGGTGGGGGGTGTTTGGGGGTCCCCCCCCACCTCCCAGTACTGAACTGGGGAGTTGAAATTTGGGGGGGGGGGGGCTATGGGGAGATGTGGGGCGTACTGGGGGGGTTTGTGGGGTGCGGGGGGAGTTTGGGGGGGCCGTGCCCCCCCCCGTCCCCACGGAGGGAGCTGAAATTGTGTGATAGTGGGGGGGACACATGGGGACCCCCCAAAAATAGCCCCATATCTACATGTGGAGCTGAATGGGGGCGTGTAGGGCTGTGGGGGGGTCGTAGGGCTATGAGGGGGGTCTATGGGGGTTTGTGGAGGGGGAGGGGGACTTTGGGGGGGGCGGGACCCCCCCGTACCCATCTGGGGAGCTGCAACTGGGGGGTACGGGGGGGGTCAAGGGCCCCCCGAAACCACCCCCATATCTACATGAGGAGCTGAACGGTGGGGTGCGGGGCTGCGGGGGGGTCGTGGGGCTGTGGGGGGGTCTGTGGGGGCCTGTGGGGCGCGGGGGCAGTTTGGGGGGGCCGTACCCACCTGGGGAGGTGAAGGCGGGGGGCGAGGCGGGGGCGAAACCCACCGACTCGGCGATGAGGGTGTTGTAGGGGCTGGAGCCCCCCCGCGGCTGCAGCACCGGGTTGGGCAGAAGGTGGTTCCCCATCGTCCCTGCGGGAAAAGGGGGGGTCAGCGCCCGCCGGGGGGGGCAGAGGGGGCTCAGGGGGTCCCAAGGGGGTTCCAGAGGGGTCTGAGGGGGGGTTGGGGCATCCCAGGGGGGTCTGGGGGGGGTCCCAGGGGGGTCTGGGGGGGTCTTGGGGGGTCCCAGGTAGGTCTGGAGGGTCCTGGGGGAGTCCTGGGGTGTCCCAGGGGGGTCTGGGGGGTCTCAGGGGATCCAAGAGGGGTCTGGGGGGGTCCTGGGGGGGTCCCAGAGGGGTCTGAGGGCGAGTTGGGGGGTCCCAGGGGTGTCTGGGGGTCTTGGGGAGTGCCGGGGGGTCTAGCGAGGCCCCGAGGGGTCCCAAGTGGGTCTGGGGGGGCCCTGAGGGGTCCCAAAGGGGCTTCTGGGGGGGTCTGAGGGGTGTTGGGGCATCCTGGAGAGGTCTGGGGGTTCCCAGAGGGTTCTGGGGGGGGTGGGGGGGGGGTCTCACCTCGGTTGAGGGTGGGGGTGCTGTTGAGGTCCCCCGCCATGAAACTGGACTCCGTCTGCTTCCGCACTGTGTCGTTCCACATCCGCCGGATGCGGCTCTGGGCATAGGGCACGGCTCGGACCCCCCCACGACCCCCCCGCACCGGGGACCCCCCATTGGGGTTCCCCCCCCTCCCAGGGACCCCCCCACCCCGGGGCCCCCCACTAGGGATCCATCCCCCCCCCCCCAGGGACCCCCACTCTGGGGACCCCATCCTGGGGATTTATTCCCCCCCCCCCCCCCCCCGGGACCCCCCTACCCCAGGGACCCTGATGTCCCCAAGCCCCATCGCTATTGGGGACCCCCACCCCATCACCCCCCCGGGGGTGTCATGGGGGTGCTGTGGTTGCCATGGGGGATATGGGGGTGCCATGGGGGGGTCTGGGGGTGCCGTGGGGGTGCTGTGGAGTGCTGTGGGGTGCTGTGGGGTGCCATGGGGGGGTATGGGGGGTGTGAGGGTGCTGTGGGGGTGCTGTGGGGTGCTGTGGGGGGGTCTGGGGGTGCCGTGGGGTGCCATGGGGGATATGGGGGTGCCGTGGGGGTGTGGGGATGCCGTGGGGGTGCTGTGGGATGCCATGGGGGGGTATGGGGGTGCTGTGGGGTGCCATGGGGGGTGTGGGGGTGCTGTGGGGTGCTGTGGGGTGCTGTGGGGTGCCATGGGGGGTGTGGGGGTGCTGTGGGGTGCCATGGGGGGTGTGGGGGTGCTGTGGGGTGCTGTGGGGTGCTGTGGGGTGCCATGGGGGGTGTGGGGGTGCTGTGGGGTGCGATGGGGGGTGTAGGGTGCCGCGGGGGGGTGTGGGGGTGCTGTGGGGTGCCATGGGGGGTGTGGGGGTGCTGGGGGGTGCTGGGGGGTGCCATGGGGGGTGTGGGGTGCCGCGGGGGGGTGTGGGGGCGCGGGGGGCCCACCTGGGTGCCGGTGTAGTAGCGGGTGTTGGTGCGGATGGCGGAGGTCTTGAGGGCGCCCAGGGCGGTGCCGGGGGGGCTGCGCAGGCAGCACGACGTGTGCCGCAGGCACTTGCTCAGCTCCCGGTGCACCTGGGGGGGGAGGGGGGGGCAAAAAGAGGGGTGCGGGGGCGGTGAGGGGGGGGCAGCACCCCCGGGCCCCCCCCCCCGTACGGGACAGCCCACCCCGGAGACCCCAACTCCCCCCAGGACGGGTGCCCCCCCCCCCCCGCCCCCAAAGCCCTGGGACCCCCCCCCAAGAGTGTACCCCCCCGGACACCCCCATATCCCTGAGAGCCCCCCAAGAGTGTACCCCCGACCCCAAATATCCCTGAGACCCCCCCCAAGAATGTACCCTCCCCCCAGGCCCCCCCATATCCCTGAGACCCCTCACCCCCAGATTCCCCCCCCCCCCAAGCCCCCCACCCCACAGATCTCCACTCAGGGGTGCCCCCACTCTTAGTGTCCCCCCCCCAACGTCCAGGTGCCCCCCCCCACATACAGTACACCCCCCCCCCGGCTGCCTCCCACCCACCTTTCCGGGGGGGGTCAGAGGAAGATGAAGACGAAGGTGCCCCACACTGCCCCCCTGCCCTATGCTCCCTACCCCTGTGTGCCCCCCAGGGTGCCCCCCACCTTTGGGTAACCCCCCCAGGGTGCCCCCCCGACCCTTGGGTGCCCCCCCATCCCCCTGGGTGCCCCCCACCCACCCTTATCTGGAGGGCACAGTGGAAGATGAAGACAAAGGTGCCCCACACCGCCCCCCTGCCCCACACTGCCACCCCTGGGTGCCCCCCCGGGGGCCCCCCACCCTTGGGTAACCCCCCCAGCGTGCCCCCCCCACCCTTGGGTGCCCCCCCCCCACCTTTTTCTGGAGGGCGCAGTGGAAGACGAAGATGAAGGTGCCCTGGAGGGCGTTGCAGGCGGTGAAGAGCGAAGCCGTCAGCACGGACTCGCGGGTGACGAAGAGGAGGCCGAAGGCCCAGGTGAGGCCCAGCAGCAGCAGCAGCGCGATGGCCCCCAGCGCCCACGACCTGGGGGGGGGACACAGGGGGGGTCAGGGGGCACAGGGACACCCAGCAGCCACAAATCGGGGGGCACAGTGGGTCAGGGACCCTCAGCACCCACGATGTGGAGGAGAACAGGGGGGCTTCAGGGGCACAGGGACCCCCACACCCGTGATCTGGGGGGACAGGGGGCACAGGGAGCCCCAGCACCCACAGCCTGGGGGGCACAGAGGGGCACAGAGGGTCAGGGACCCCCAGCACCCGCTGTCTGTAGGGCAACAGAGGAGGTTTGGAGGGCACAGGGACCCCCAGCATCCATGATTTGGGGGGCACAGGGGGTCTGGAGCCCTCAGCACCCACAATCTGGGGGTCAGGGGGCACTGGGACCCCAAGCACCCACAAATTGAGGGGCACAGTGGGTCAGAGACCCCCAGCCCCCACAACCTGGGGGGCCACAGGGCTGGGGGACAAGGGGGTGAGGTGGGTCTGGTTTGTGTTTTGGGGTCCCACGGGGAGCCCCAAGTTTGGGGTCTCTCTCCCCATTGCGGGGTGCGGGTTTTGGGGTGTCTGTCCCCGTTTCGGGGCCTCAGGGGGGAGGTTTGTCTCATTTTTGGGGACCCTTCCTCATGCGAGGGGCAGGTGAGTGGGTGGGTCCTGGGGTCCCAGTTTTGGGAGGGGTGCCCCAGTTTTGGGGACCCCAGGATCCCCCCCTCCCAGTCTGGGGGTCTCACTTGATGCTGTCGAGGCGACTGGAGTCGGGTTTGAGGGCAGCGGAGCTGCGCACCATCTTGTGCAGCGTCACCAGCAGGAACACCAGCGTCACCTGCGGGGACGGCCTTCAGCGCCCCACGGCGGGACCCACGGCACCCCCTGCCCCACGGCGGGCACCCCCTCCAACCTCCCCCTTTCCTCCCAGCACCCCACAGCAGCTCTGGTCCCACAGAGGGTCCCACTTCCCCCACGATGGGACCCACAGCACCCGCTGCCCCATGGTGGGACCCCCCACCGTGTATTGTAACTTGGGGGGACCCCACAGCACCCACCACCCCTCAGTGGGACCCCCTCAGCACCCATCACTCCACAGAGGGACCCCCCAGCACCCATCACCCCACACCAGGACCCCCCCAGCACCCACCACCCCACAGAGGCCCCCCCCCGCCCCCCCCCAGCCCCTGGGTGCCCCCCAGCACCCCTCGGTGCCCCCCCGGTGCCCCCCGGCCCCCCCTGACCAGGATGACGAAGGCCACGGGGCCGATGAAGCTCCAGATGAAGTAATTGTCCACCCGCAGCCAACACCTGGGGGTGGGTGGGGCGTCAGGGAGCCACGCCCCTTCTGGTGAGGGAGGCCACGCCCCCAGGGCCACCGTGCCCTCCCTGCCCCCCTATACGTGCCTCCTCAGTGCCCACAGCAGCCATGACAGTGGGGAAAGCCCCGCCCCCAGGGCTCAAGCTCCACCCCCAGGGCTCAGGCCCCACCCCCAGGGCTCAAGCTCCACCCCTAGGGCTCAAGCTCCACCCCCGGGGCCCAGGCCCCGCCCCCAGGGCTCAGGCCCCACCCCCAGGCCCTCATTCACACCAGCTCAGTGCCCACAGCAGCCACAGCCACCACGATGGTGGGGAAAGCCCCGCCCCAAGGCTCAGGCTCCACCCCCAGGGCTCAAGCTCCACCCCAGGGCTCAGGCCCCGCCCCCAGGGCTCAGGCCCCGCCCCCCAGCCCCCCATTCCCACCAGCTCAGTGCCCACAGCAGCCATGACAGTGGGGAAAGCCCCGCCCCCAGGGCTCAGGCTCCACCCCCGGGGCCCGAAGCTCCGCCCCCAGCCCCCCCCCCACTCACGCCTGGTCGGTGCCGTAGCTGCGGTGGTCGACGGCGGCGGCCACGGCCACCACGACGGCGGGGAAGCAGTAGCCACCGGCGTAGTAGTACTTGCGGCGGGAGAGGTCGCTCTCGAAGACCTCGAGCAGCAGCAGGTAGAGGTGGACCCCCTCCAGGCAGAGCCAGGAGAAGGAGGCCAGGAAGAAGTAGTGCAGCAGCCCGGCGAAGATGGGACAGGCCACCTGCGGGGACGGGGACACCGTGGTGGGGACGAGGGGGACAGGACGGCCAGGGGACCCTGCAGTGATGGGGGAGGCCACCTGCGGGGAGGGGGGCCATGGTGGTAGGGACGAGGGGGACAGGATGGCGAGGGGACCCTGCGAAGATGCAGGAGGACACCTGCGGGGATGGGGACATGGTGGGTCTCTGTGGGGGCTGCAGGAGGTCCCAGGGGTGCCGTGGGGGGTGCAGGAGGTCCCAGGGGTGCCATGGGGGTCCCAGGGACGCCATGAGGGGTGCAGGAGGTCCCAGGGGTGCCATGAGGGGTGCAGGAGGTCCCAGGAGCGCCGTGGGGGTCCCAGGGGTGCCATGGGGGTCCCAGGGGCACCATGAGGGGTGCAGAAGGTCCCAGGGGTGCCATGGGGGTCCCAGGGACGCCATGAGGGGTGCAGGAGGTCCCAGGGGCGCCGTGGGGGTCCCAGGGGTGCCATGAGTGGTGCAGGAGGTCCCAGGGGCGCCATGGGAGGGGCGTACTGTGAGGGGGGTGGTGGTAAATTCTCCAAAGCCCCCGACCTGGTACTGGGTCTTATCGATGCCGACGAGGAAGACGAGCTCGGCGAGGAAGAGGCTGATGCAGAGGTTCTTGTGGATGGTGGTGCGGTCGGAGGGCAGCCCCCGCAGGCAGCAGAAGGCGGAGATGCAGACGCCCAGACACACCAGGGCCACCACGATGCCCACCCAGGAGATGACCGACAGCAGCACCTCGTTCAGCCGACCTTGGTACTGCCAGAGAAAAAAATGCCCCCCCCCCAAAAAAAACACCCCCCAAAGGGGTGCAAAGGTCACCCCACCGCCCTCCTTCGCCCCACCCCGCAGCGGGGACGGGTGGGAGAGGCGGGTGGAGAGGAACCTAACGAAGTTCTCCATGGGCGAGTGCGGGGTGCTGCATCCGGGGGGGCATAACCCCACCCAGCGGTACGGGGCTGACCTGCGGGACCTCCAAACTCACCCCGTGCGGCCCCAAACTCATCCTGTGGCCCCAAACTCATCCCGTGGCCCCAAACTCATCCCGTGGCCCCAAACTCATCCCACGTGGCCCCAAACTCATCCCACGTGGCCCCAAGCTCGTCTCGTGTCCTCAAACTCTTCCTGTGTGTCCCCAAACTCACCCCATGCATCCCCAAACTCACCCCGTGTCTCAAACTCATCCCGCGTGTCCCCAAGATTATCCCATGTCCCCAAACTCATCCTATGTCCTAAACTGATCCCGTGTCTTGAACTCATCCCGTGTCTCCAAACTCACCTTGTGTGTCCCCAAACTCATCCCACATGTCCCCAAGATCCTTCCATGTCCCCAAACTCATCACGTCCTAAACTCATCCTGTGTCCTAAACTCATCCCATGTCTCCAAACTCACCCCATCCATCCTTAAACTCATCCCATGTCCCCAAACTCATCCCGTGTCTCCAAACTCACCTTGTGTGTCCCCAAACACATCCCGCATGTCCCCAAGATCCTCCCATGTCCCCAAACTCATCACGTCCTAAACTCATCCTGTGTCCTAAACTCATCCCATGTCCCCGAACTCACCCCATCCATCCTTAAACTCATCCCATGTCCCCAAACTCATCCTGCGCATCCCCAAGCTTATCCCATGTCCCCAAACTCATCCCGTGTCCCCAAACTCACCCCATGTCTCCCCAAACTCATCCCATATGTCCCCAAACTCACCCCATGTGTCCCCAAACTCATCCCGTGTCTCCCCACGCTCATCCCGTGTCTCCCCACGCTCATCCCGTGTCTCCCCAAACTTGTCCCGCGCGTCCCCGCGCTCACGCTCTCGCGGTGGGCCATGAGGACGGCGAAGTTGGTGAGGTGGCTGCAGGCGCAGGAGGTGTGGGTGGCGTTGGTGTCCAGCAGGCGACAGCCCTGCGTCGACCAGTGCCCCGTCATCGACCGCTCCGAGTAGTTCCAGAAGGAGCAGTTGGCGTTGAAATGGTTCTTCGCCTGGTGGGGAGATGGGGGGGGGGGATTAGGGGGGTCTCTGGGGAGGGGTGGGGGTCCCAGGGGGGTGGGTGAGGGTCCCAGGGATGGGGTGAGGGTCCCAGGGGGGTCCCTGGGGAGGGGTGGGGGTCCCAGGGATGGGGTGAGGGTCCCAGGGGGGTCCCTGGGGAGGTCCCAGGGGGGTGGGGGAGGGTTCCAAGGATGGGGTAAGGGTCCCAAGGGCTGGGTGGGGGTCTCTGGGGAGGTCCCGGGGGTCCCGGGGGATGGGTGAGGGTCTCAGGGATCACAGGAGGTCCCAGCAGGGTCCCTTGGCCTGGGTGGGGGTCCCAGGGGGTCCCAGAGGGGTGGGTGAGGGTCCCAGGGAGGGGGTGAGGGTCCCAGGGGGGTTCCTGGGGAGGGGTGGGGGTCCCAGGGAGGGGGTGAGGGTCCCAGGGGGGTTCCTGGGGAGGGGTGGGGGTCCCAGAGGGGTGGGGGAGGGTCCCAGGGAGGGGGTGAGGGCCCCACGGGTTCTCTAGGGAGGGGTGGGGGTCCCAGGGGTTGGGGGAGGATCTCAGGGAGGGGATGAGGGTCCCAGGGGGGTTCCTGGGGAGGGGTGGGGGTCCCAGAGGGGTGGGTGACGGTCCCAGGGATGGGGTGAGGGTCCCAGGGGGGTTCCTGGGGAGGGGTGGGGGTCCCAGAGGGGTGGGGGAGGGTCCCAGGGAGGGGGTGAGGGCCCCACGGGTTCTCTAGGGAGGGGTGGGGGTCCCAGGGGTTGGGGGAGGATCTCAGGGATGGGGTGAGGGTCCCAGGGGGGTTCCTGGGGAGGGGTGGGGGTCCCAGAGGGGTGGGGAAGGGTCCCAGGGAGGGGGTGAGGGCCCCACGGGTTCTCTAGGGAGGGGTGGGGGTCCCAGGGGTTGGGGGAGGATCTCAGGGAGGGGATGAGGGTCCCAGGGGGGTTCCTGGGGAGGGGTGGGGGTCCCAGAGGGGTGGGTGAGGGTCCCAGGGATGGGGTGAGGGTCCCAGGGAGGTCTCTGGAGCTGGGTGGGGGGGCCCAGGGGGTCCCGGGGGCTGGGTGTGGGTCTCTGGGGGGTCCCTAGAGGGGGGTGGGGGGTCCCCAGAGCTGGCTGGGTGTCCCAGGGGCGGGGGGGGGGGGGGGATCGTGGTGTCCTGGGGGGTGGGGGGGGGTCCCGAGCGCCAGGCGGGGGTCCCGGGGTGGGGGGGTGTGTGGGGGGGTGGGGGTCGCACCTCGAGGTGGGGCAGGGTGAAGACGACGGGGTCCATGAGGAAGACGCGGCTGGACTCCTTGTTGATGGAGGCGGCGATGACCTGGGAGTTGACGACGAGGGGGGGGGCGCGGGCCCCCACCTCCCCCCCCAGGCGCACGGTGGCATTCTCGGTGGAGAGGAAGAGCCCCAGGTTGTTGTAGAGGATGAAGACCACCTTCACCACCCCTGGGGGAGCCGACCGTCAGAGCGCCCCCCGCACAGAGCCCCCCACATCCCCCCTGCACCCCCCACGTCTCTCCTGGACCCCCCCCTCCCCCAAATCCCTCCCTGCACCCCCCCCCCAAATCCCTGCACGCCCCCAAATCCCCCCTGCACCCCCCCAAATCCCAAATCCCCCCTGCACCCCCCCCAAATCTCTCCATACACCCCCAAATCCCCCCTGGACCCCCCCCAAGCCCTCCTGTTTCGCCCAGGGCCCCCCCCCCACTTCTGACCTGCCCCCAAACCCACCCTCAATGTCCCCAGACCCCCCGGGACCCCTGAGGGCTCCCAGGACCCCCAAAATACCCCCCAGACCCCCTCAGGTACCCCCTGGCCCCCTGAGAACCCCCCCAGAACCCTCCAGACCCCCCCAGCTGTCCCCCTGGACCCCTGAGACCCCCCCCAGAATGCTCCAGACCCCCTGGGTGCCCCCTGGACCCCTGAGACCCCCCCCAGCACCCTCCGGACTCCTCCTGGTGCATCTCTGGTCCCGAATTCCCCCCCCGGACACTCCAGATCCCCCTGGCTGCCTCCCTGGAACCCAGAGACCCCCCCCCAGACCCCCCCAGGTACCCCCCGACCCCTGAGACGCCCCCCAGAACCCTCCAGACCCCTCCGGGTGCCCCCTGGGCCCCTGAGGCTCCCTCCAGGACCCCCATGACCCCCCCGGATGCCCCCAGCCCCCCCCCCGGCCCCTCACCGTTACGGCTGTTCTGTTTGAGGGTATTGGCCGAGAGTTGGATGAAACTTTCGCCCCCAAATTCTTGGGGGAACACCAGTTCCTGGACCTGTCCCTCCGTGTTCAGCACCGTCACCTCCAGCACTGCGCCACAGCACACGCGTGTCACGGCACACGCGTGTCACGGCATGCGCCGGGGGGGCTTCCCTGGGACACAGGTGACCCCTGAGGACCCGGGAGCGGATGTGTGTGTGTGGGGGGGATGGGGTCTCCCCCACTTTGCTGGGGTCCGTGGGGAGGGGATGGGGGTTTGGGGGGGCCACGGGGACCCCACAGTGGGGACAGGGCTCTCGGGGGGGACCCAGGCATGTGGGTCGGGGTCTCCCCCACCCTACTGGGGACTCCAGGGGGGGCCCGGGGGTTTGATGGGGGACCCTGGGGACCCAGGAGTGTGGGTCGGGGTCTCCCCCCCCCTGCTGGGGTCCCTGGGGAGGGGACAGGGTTTTGGGGGGGACCCTGGGGACACAGGTACCCCCTGAGGACCCAGGCGCGTGGGTGGGGGTCTCCTCCACCCTACTGAGGACCCCCATAGAGGGGACAGGGCTTTGGGGGTGGACGCTGGGGACCCAGGAGCGTGGGTGGGGGTCTCTCCCACCCTACAGGGGGCCCTGAGCAGGGGTAAGGCTTCGGGGGAGGGCTCCGGTGACCCAGGCGTGTGGGTGGGGGGGGGGGCTATGGGGCGGGGAGAGGGGTTCGGGGGGCGGGGAGGAGGTGGGGGGGGTCTGACCCAGGTTCTGGCGGGCGGCGAGGAAGCGGGCGGGCTCCTTGACGTTGTCGGCCAGCAGGAAGGCGCCCTCCTCCAGCACGTCCAGCAGCATGGTGGCCGTGTGCGCCTGCTCCGACCCGTTCATGTCCCGCCAGGACTCCAGCGCCTCCGGCCGCAGCAGGTTATCCACCGCCTCCACCACCGCCTGCGGGGCACGGGGGGACACGCCCACGTCAGGCCACGCCCCCCCCCTCACCACGCCCACTTAAACAGGTTCCCCCTCCCCCCCGCCTGTGCCATCTCTGCCTGTAAGGAAATACACAGCACTGCTTACCCACAGGCCCCGCCCCCCTGACACGCCCATCCACTCAAGCCCCACCCACCGTAGACCCCACCCATGCACAGCCCCCTGCCGATCCCAGGCCACACCCATCTAGTGACCCCGCCCATGCAGAGACTCCACCCCAGCCCCACCCACCCCCAGGCCCCACCCACCCACCTCCATTAAGCTCCCCGCCCACCAAACCACGCCCATGCAGAGGCCACGCCTACTCAAGACCCACCCACCAGCACAGGTCTCTGCCCATTCCAGGCCCCGCCCATGCAGAGACCCCACCCTGGCCACACCCACCAGACCAAGGCCCTCCCACCACATGTCCCCACCCACTCCCAGACCACACCCACTCCCCACAGGCCCTGCCCATTGACACCCCTCACCAGGCCATGCCCTGGACACACCCACACCACACCCCGCCCACTAGGCCATACCCATTGCTCAGACCACGCCCACCCCCAGGCCCCGCCCACTCACCTTGATGTAATCCTTACAGGTCCGCTCCCGCTTGTGCATCTGGGGGGGGAACCGATGGCGTTGGGGGGGACCCACAGGTGTGGGGCTGCCCGACCCCCACATATGGGGCAGATACACCCACATATGGGGCTGCCGGACCCCCACGTATGGGGCCACTGGACCCCCACATATGGGGCACGGACCCCCACATATGGGGTGAAGACACCCACATATGGGGCTGGGTGACCCCCATATCTGCAGCTGGAAGACCCCAATATTTGGGGCAGAGGAACGCCAATATTTGGGCAGAAGGACCTCAGCTTCTGGAGTAGAACCCCAATATCTGGGGCTGGAGAACCCCAATATTTGGGGCAGAGGAACCCCAACACTTGGGGCAGAGGAATGCCTATATTTGGGGCAGGAGGACCTCAGCTTCTGGAGCAGAACCCCAATATCTGGGGCTGGAGAACCCCAATATTTGGGGCAGAGGAACCCCAACACTTGAGGCAGGAGGACCCCAATATTTGGGGCCGACCCCCAAAACCGTGGGGCAGGAGAACCCCCCCAAAATCGGGGCCAACCGCCTCCTTCTGAGCACGGCAGACCCTCAATGCCGGGGGGAGCCCGGGGTTGCCCCACCTTCGGGGTCAGGGCTGCGCTATCTTTGGGGCGGGCTGTACACCCAGATAGAGGGTTGGGGGGGGGTGGGGGGTTTTGGGGGGGTGTCCCCAAACCTTGTTGTAGTTCTTGCCGGCGGACTCGCGCTCGACGGGGCGCAGCGCCTGCAGTTGGGCGTCCAGGATGTCCAGGAGCTGCTCCAGCAGCCGCACGGCCGAACTGACGTCTCCGGCGTAGACGGGGCCCCGCGTGTGGCGCGCCAGCTCGCTGGCGATGTTGGCCGCGTTCTCCCCGCTCTTGATCTGGGGGATGAGGGGGGGGCGGCGGTGAGAGGGGTACCCCCATATCACCCCCCCGGGGGGACCGAAGGTTTGGGGGATGTGGGGGTGCCCCCCTGGGTGAGGATCATCCGCCCCAGTGGGTCACTGTGGGATGGGGATGCACCAATCGTTCTATGGGGAGGGGGTTTGGGGGGGCATGGGGGGATTTGGGGGGGCTGTGGGGGGGTTTTAGGGGGGCTGTGGCTGGGTGGGGGTGTTGGGGGGGGTCGCAGGGGTGTTGGGTGGGGGGATGTGGGGGTGCCCCCCTGGGTGAGGATACCCCACCCCAGTGGGTCGCTGTGGGATGGGGATGCACTAATGGTCCTATGGGGAGGGGGTTTTTGGGGGGCACAGGGGGATTTGGGGGGGCTGTGGCTGGGGGAGGGTGTTCAGGGGTTCCCAGGAATGTTGGGTGGGGGGTCCCAGGGGCGGGGGGATGTGGGGGTGCCCCCCTGGGTGAGGATACCCCACCCCAGTGGGTCACTGTGGGATGGGGACGCACTGATGGTTCTATGGGGAGGGGGTTTGAGGGGGCATGGGGGGATTTGGGGGGGTGTTGGGGGGGGTTTTGGGGGGGCTGTGGCTGGGGGGGGTGTTGGGGGGGTTCCCAGGGGTGGGGGGATGTTGGGGTGCCCCCCTGGGTGAGTATCCCCCACCCCGGTGGGTCGCTGTGGGATGGGGATGTGTGTGCGTCTCCTTTTGCTGGAAAGGTCCCCATTTGGGGGGGGGGGGGTGGTTTTGGGGGGGAGGTGGGAGTGTCCCCATGCCGGGGGGGGGCCCCCCGGGGTATTTTTGGGGGTGTCCCCCCCCCGGGTACCTTCTGGGCCACCTGGTTGACCCAGGGGCTGGTGCAGTTGCTGAGGTCGGGCCCGCGGGGGTTCCACACCCCCAGCCCCAGCAGGCACTGGAAGGAGGCGATGCCTGGGGGGGGCACGGGGGGACACGGGGGGGGACAAACGGGGGGGGGCGTCAGGGACACCCCCCCACCCCCCAGAGCTGTCCCCCAGCCCTGCCACGCTGTCCCCCCCCCCATGCTGTGCCCCCCACCCGCAAGGCCACTGGTCCCCCGTAGTGGTCCCCCACCCCCCCCCGGACCCCCCCACAGCCCCCCGGGAGTGTCTTTATACCCCCTCAGTCCCCCCATTACCCCAGAGCCCCCAAAGCCCCCCAGGACCCCCCTGCCCCCCATAACCCCCATGACCCCATGTCGTCCCCCCCAGCCCCCAATACCCCCCTTGTAGCCCCTTATAGCCCCCCAAGACCCCCCCTGCCCCTCCCAGTCCCCCAGGCCCCCCCACGCCCCCCCCAGCCCCCCGTAGTCCCCCCCCCGAGCCCCTCAGAGCCCCCCAGAACCCCCCTGGCCCCCCTTACCCCCTCCGACCCCATGTCCCCCAGCCCCCCCAGCCCCCCCCGGCCCCCTCCAGCCCCCCCCAGCCCCCCCGGCCCCCCCCGGCCCCCCCCCGGCCCCCCCCCGTACCGCGGGTGCCCTTGGGGCAGGGTCTCTCCACCACCACCCCCTGCTGCGCCGCCGGCCACTGCACCCTCCGCACCTCCCGCGCCTCGCACAGCCGCGCCGGGCCCCCCCCGGGCCCCCCCGCCCCGGGCCCCCCCCCTCCGGGCCCCCCCGGAGGGCGGCGAGAGGCGGCGGGGGGCGGTGGTGGTGGTGGGACCCCCCACCCCGTTATTGGGGGGTCCCGGGGAACCGGGGGGTCCCCCCGGGGTGGCGGCGCTGTGGGCTGGACCAGGGCCCGGGGGGGGCCCGGGGGGGGGTCCTGGGCGGGGGGTGAGGGGTCCCCGTCTCGCCGTGGGGGTGGGGCCGGGGGCCACCGAGCTCCGGGCCACCGTGGGGCGCGCTGGGGCCACGCTGGGGGCCGCCGTTGTCACTGGACCTGGGGGGGGTGACACGGAAGGGGGGTGGGGGTCAGGGGGCTGTGGAGCCCCCCCGAACCTCCCCCCCCCCCCTCCAGGGAAACCCGGGCAGTGGGGTGCCCCCCATCAACCCCGGCCCCCCGACCCCCGGCGGGGAAGGGGATCCAGGTATGTGGGGCACCCCCAAAGTGACCTCAGACCCCCCCCAAGTCACTGGGACACCCCCAAAGTCAACCTGACCCCATGTGTCTGGGGCTGCACCCCCAAAGTCTTCCTGGACCCCCAGGGTCCCCCCAAATGACCCCAGACCCCCCAGGGCTCCCCCCAGGTGTCTGGGGCACCCCCATATTAACTGGGGACCCCCCCAAAACTCCTCCCAGATGTCTGGGGCTGCCCCCCCCATCACCCCAGACCTCCAGGGCTCCCCCAGGTGTCTGGGGCACCCCCAAAGTCAATTTGGAACCCCCCCCAAACTCCCCCTGGGTATCCAGAGCTGTCCCCCCCCCCCACAGGTCACCCCAGGGCTCCCCCCAGATATCTGGGGCGCCCCCAAAGTCAATCCGGACCCCCAGGGCTTCCCCTGGCTACCCAGGGCTGCCCCCACAAAGCCAAGGGGGACCCCAAATCTCCCCCAAAACCCCTCATTTCTCCTTCCCCGCCCCCCCCCCCCCCCCCAAAAAAAAACCCCCCAGGATGCTCACCGGCCCCGGGGTCGGGGGGTCCGAACTCCAGTCCGTAGCGCACCACGAAGTAGTTATTCCAGACGTAGAGCTGGTTGTCGCGGGGGTTGTAGTCGACGGAGGAGACGTACTGGTAGGGGTTGGGGAAGGCCATCTCCAGCGCCTCCCCCCGGTTCGCCCGCGTGTTGAAGGCGTACGCCACCCGGTTGCCGGCGGCTTCGCTGTCGTCGTCCACGTAAACGCTCCGGATGACGTAGAGGACGCCGCAGGCCATGAAGGCGTTGGAGGCCGCTCGCTTGTCGTAGCCGGTTTCCCACGTGCCCTCGAAGCGGAGGGTGTAGGGGTTGAGCTGACTCACCACCAAGCGGCCGCCGTTGCCCTCGGTGGCGTAGATGACCCACAGCCCCTCCTCGTCCACCGCCAGGTCGATGTCGGTTTGCCCCCCCAGCGATAGGGGGAGGTGTCGTGGTAGTTGGCGGCGCCCACCACCGTCTCGCCGCTCTTGATGCGGGTGCGCAGGTCGTACTTGACGATGTTGCGGGTGCGCTCCTTGTTGTAGAAGACGGCGCCGTCGTAGACGACGAAGCCGGTGCCGTCCACGCGGTTGGGCAGGCGGTAGGTGGTGGTGTGGCGGGCGCCCACGTAGTCGTCCCAGGAGGCGTACTCGGTGAGCGTGTCGGTGCGGTACGGCACCCAGGGCATGACGTAGAGGCGGTCGCCGGCTTGGAGCGGATCGCGGCACCAGGCGCCGGCTTGGTGCTGGGACTCGTGGCTGGAGGTCGGGGAGCCGATGCGCTGCAGAGTGCCCGGGCAGACGAAGACTGCGGGGACGGGGACGGGACGGGGACGGGGGGACAGGCCACGGGGGGACGGGGAGGGACAGGGGGACACGGGGAGGGACGGAGGGGCGTGGGGAGGGACGGGGGACAGACACGGGGACACGGGGAGGGACAGGGGGACAGACACGGGGACACGGGGAGGGACAGGGGGACACAGGGAGGGACGGAGGGGCGTGGGGAGGGACAGGGGACAGACACGGGGACATGGGGAGGGACAGGGGGACACAGGGATGGATGGAGGGGTGTGGGGAGGGACAGGGGACAGACACGGGGACACGGGGAGGGACAGGGGGACACGGGGAGGGACGGAGGGGCGTGGGGAGGGACAGGGGACAGACATGGGGACACGGGGACGGACAGGGGGACACGGGGAGGGACGGAAGGGCATGGGGAGGGACAGGGGACAGACACGGGGACACGGGGATGGACAGGGGGACACGGGAGGGACGGAGGGGTGTGGGGAGGGGACAGGGGACAGACACGGGGACACGGGGACGGACAGGGGGACACGGGGAGGGACGGAAGGGCGTGGGGAGGGACAGGGGACAGACCACGGGGACACGGGGATGGACAGGGGGACACGGGGAGGGACGGAGGGGCGTGGGGAGGGACAGGGGACAGACACGGGGACACGGGGATGGACAGGGGGACACGGGGAGGGACGGAGGGGCGTGGGGAGGGACAGGGGACAGACACGGGGACACAGGGACGGACAGGGGGACACGGGGAGGGACAGAGGGGTGTGGGGAGGGACGGGGGACAGACACGGGGACACGGGGACGGACAAGGGGACAGACACGGGGACACGGGGAGGGACAGGGGGACACAGGGATGGATGGAGGGGCGTGGGGAGGGGACGGGGGACAGACATGGGGACACAAGGACAGACAGGGGGACATGGGGACAGACGGGGGGACGGGAGAAGGGATGGGAGGACGGACACGGGGACACAGAGTCAGACAGAGGGACATGGAGATGGATGGATGGGTGTGGGGAGGGACAGGGGACAGACACGGGGACACAGGGAGGGACAGGGGGCCATAGGGACAAATGGGGGGACATGGGGAGGGACAGGGGGATGGACGGGGGCCATGGGGACAGACGGGGGACAGACACAGGACAAACACAGGGATGGACACAGGGACAGAGAGACAGACATGGGGAGGTAGGGACGGACACGGTGACAGACGGGACACGGACAGACACAGGGACACAGGAGACAGGGACAGACACGGGGACATGGAGACAGACACAGGGACAGACATGGGGGTGGGAATAGAGAGAGGGACAGACAGGGGGACAGACAGACACAGGGAAAACATGGACAGACATGGGGACATGGGGACAGACAGGGGGACAGACGCAGGAGAACAGAGATGGACACGGGGACAGAGATGGGAGAGAGGAACAGGTGTGGGGACACCGGGACGGACATGGGGACACAGGGACAGACGTGGGGACAGACACAGGGACGGATGTGGGGACACAGATGAGCACAGGGACAGAGGGACAGACGTGGGGACACGGGGATGGACACAGGGACAGACAGAGGGACAGAGAGGAGGTGGGGACAGCCATGGGGATGGGAGAGGGCAGGGAGGGGGCGGGGGGGACAGAGGGACAGACGGACAGAGGGACAGCCATGGGGATGGGGGGGGAACAGAAGGACAGAGGGACAGCCATGGGGATGGGGGGGGGACAGAGAGACAGACAGACAGAGGGACGGCCATGGGGATGGGGGGGGACAGACGGACAGAGGGACAGCCATGGGGACGGGGGGGAACAGAAGGACAGAGGGACGGCCATGGGGACGGGGGGGAACAGAAGGACAGAGGGACGGCCATGGGGGGGACAGAGGGAGAAGTGGGAGAGAAAAGAGAAGCGGTTCATCAGCGATCGGGGGGGCCCCACCGAGGGGGGGGGATGGGGGGACCCCACCCGGGGGGGAACTGGGGGACCCCAACCCCGGGGGGGGGACAGAGGGGGACCCGGGGGGGGGGGGGGACACAAGGAGACACGGGGGGGTGTCCCGTGTCCGGGGAGGGGACAGAGGGAAGGAGACAAAAAGGGGGGGGGGGGGGATGGGGGGGGGGGGACGACACCCCATCTGCCCCCCCCCGCAGTGGGGACGGGGGGGGAATGTCCCCCAGCGAACTCAGGCGTTGGGGCCCCCCCTTTTTTTGGGGGGTGGGGGGGCCCTAAAACGGGGGGAGGCCTTAAATAGAGGGGGCCCTAATTAAGGGGGCCTTAATTGGGGGGGGCATTAATTGGGGGGGGCACTAATTGCGGGGGGGGGGGCTAATTAGGGGGGGCCCTTCCCACCCCCCCCCCAGCCAGGGTCGATCGAGCGCAACGGAGACATGGGGGGGGGGGGGAGAGGGATGGGGGGACCCCCCCGGTTTGGGGGGAGGAGGGGGGGATATGGGGGGGGGCCCCCCCCGGTCTGAGGGGTGCTGGGGGGGGGGATTTGGGGGGGGGGGGGGGAGCGCGTGGTCCCGCTGTCCGGC
>NW_028128719.1:97500-100799 GCF_965231255.1 Vanellus vanellus | reverse complement strand
GGTGGGGGACGCACACGCCACCACGACCACGACGGACGACACACACGCGGCCCCACCGCCGCTGAACCCCGCCGGGAGAAACGGGCTACGGCCGCCGTTCGGCGGCTTCCCGGTCTACCCGGCTCCAGAGCACGCGAGTGGTCGGCAGGTCCAGCCGGCTCTGCAGCCAGCCGCCACGTATACCCCGGCAGCGGGCGGGCGAGGGCGGCCAAGTCCACCCGGCTCCGGCGGGACTTGGCCGCCAGGTCTACCCGGCTCCGGCGGGCGACTCGGCCGGCAGGTCTACCCGGCTCCGGCGGGACTTGGCCGCCGTCTCGTCCCGGCAGGTGGCGCGCGACGGCGGCGGCCAGGTCTACCCGGCTCCGGCGGGCGACTCGGCCGCCAGGTCTACCCGGCTCCGGCGGGCGACTCGGCCGGCAGGTCTACCCGGCTCCGGCGGGCGACTCGGCCGCCAGGTCTACCCGGCTCCGGCGGGCGACTCGGCCGCCAGGTCTACCCGGCTCCGGCGGGCGACTCGGCCGGCAGGTCTACCCGGCTCCGGCGGGACTTGGCCGCCGTCTCGTCCCGGCAGGTGGCGCGCGACGGCGGCGGCCAGGTCTACCCGGCTCCGGCGGGCGACTCGGCCGGCAGGTCTACCCGGCTCCGGCGGGCGACTCGGCCGCCAGGTCTACCCGGCTCCGGCGGGACTTGGCCGCCGTCTCGTCCCGGCAGGTGGCGCGCGACGGCGGCGGCCAGGTCTACACGGCTCCGGCGGGCGACTCGGCCGCCAGGTCTACCCGGCTCCGGCGGGCGACTCGGCCGCCAGGTCTACCCGGCTCCGGCGGGCGACTCGGCCGCCAGGTCTACCCGGCTCCGGCGGGCGACTCGGCCGGCAGGTCTACCCGGCTCCGGCGGGACTTGGCCGCCGTCTCGTCCCGGCAGGTGGCGCGCGACGGCGGCGGCCAGGTCTACCCGGCTCCGGCGGGCGACTCGGCCGCCAGGTCTACCCGGCTCCGGCGGGCGACTCGGCCGCCAGGTCTACCCGGCTCCGGCGGGCGACTCGGCCGCCAGGTCTACCCGGCTCCGGCGGGACTTGGCCGCCGTCTCGTCCCGGCAGGTGGCGCGCGACGGCGGCGGCCAGGTCTACCCGGCTCCGGCGGGACTTAGGCGCATTTCCGGGGGTGACGGGTAGACCTGTTGTCGTCACCACCTCCTCCGAGCTGCCGAAGGGGTCGCTGTTTTTCGCTGCCTCCAGTTACCTCATCGTAAAAGTCGGCGTCGCTGGCGCGCCTCCCCGCTGGGAGGTGGCGGCGTTCTTCGACCCCTCCAGGGGCGGCGCCTTACCTGTCCGTACTGTAGGGGCGAGCGGTGACTCGCCTCCGGAGAAGGGCTAGGGAGCGGCTGCCAGCGCTCGTGGGTCGGCCGGCCGAGCGGAGCGCTGCGTATGCCGCGGAGCAGGGCGAAGACCGGCGACCGGCGGCGGTCGCCGGCACTCGAACGCGCACGGGCCGGGGTAGCGGGGGGTGTGCAGTCTTTGCGGCGGCTTCCTTCTCCCCGGTGCCGGAGGGAACCCGATGACGGCGGACGTTGCTGCTGGCGCGTGCCACAAGCAGACGGCCGGGGGCTTTGGGAGCCTGCCGTGGCTTTCTCTCGCCCCGGAGGTCCCGATGATGCGAGGGAGGGGTGAGGGCGGCAGGACCACCTCGTCGTTTTTTTTTTTTTTTTCCTCCGGCCTTAAGCCGGAGCCCGCCGAGAGAGCGGGGGGCCGGTTCCGCTGGGCAGCAGCCGAGCGCGAAGCGGCCCGCTGTTTTTCGGGGTCTGGTGTGGCTTCCCCAGCCGCCCAAGGGCCCGAGGATGGGTGTGTGTGTGCAGGCGGCGGCGCCGCCGCCTCGACTCCCCTTTGTCCTCACGTTTTTTTTTACCCCCCCCCCCCCTTTTTCGAGCCATACGAGGTGCTGCACGGCAAGGAGAACGGTGTCTGGCCCTGCGTGGTTTCTGGGGAGCGCTCGTTGAGAAGGTTGGCACCGGTACGGGGCAGGTGGCGGCACCTCATCCCTTCTTTTTAACTCCGGCCCTAAGCGGGAGCCCGCCGAGCGGGGAGAAAAGTGAAAGCGGCTGCCGGCCGCGGTGGCCGGCAGCCCCGGGCGCATAAACGGCCCGCTCCTTTTCGGAGCCTGCCGTGGCTTCCATGGCCGCCGAAGGCCCAGGACGGATGGTGTGGGCGAGGCGGCGGCGCCTCTACCCCCTTTTCCTCCTGTTTTTTTTTTTTTCCTTTTCCCCCTCTACACCCCCCCCCCCCCAAGTTTTCCATCCATACGAGGTGCACGGGAAAGCCGCAGCGCCCGTCCTTGAGCGGCTTCTGGGGAATGCTCGGTGAGAGGGCGTGCACCGGTTTGCGGGGCAGGTGGCGGCACCTCGTCCTTTGCGTTATCCTCCGGCCCTAAGCTGGAGCCCGCCGAGCGCGGCGGGGGGGGAGTTCCCAGAAAAGAAGGGCAGCCGGTCTCGGTTGAGAGGGCGTGCACCGGTTTACGGGGCAGGTGGCGGCACCTCGTCCTTTGTGTTATCCTCCGGCCCTAAGCTGGAGCCCGCCGAGCCGGGGCGGGAGAATCCGGCTGCCGGCCGCGGTGGCCGGCAGCCCGAGCGCATAATGGCCCGCTGTTTTGTTTTGGTTTGTTTTTTTTTGGCGCCTGCCGCGGCTTCCCCGGCTGCCGAGGGCCCGAGGATGGGTGTGGGCGAGGCGGCGGCGCCTCGTCGCCCTTCTCCTCGATGTTTTTCGTTTCGAAGGGGTTTTGTCGGGCGTGTGTCGTCCCCCGCCACTACCTGCTTTTGTTTCATTTTGTCCTGTCCCGTCTGGGCTTGTTTTCGTTTATCCCTGGGTTTTTTTTCTGGCCTTCTCCCCCCCCCCTCCCCGTGTTTTTCACCCCCCCGTGGGGAAGCTGTTCCCTGTGGGGCGACGAAGGCCGGCGGCGGTCGCCCGGTACTCTCGAACGCTAGAAAGCGAAGGGAGAGCGAGCCTCAGCGGCTCCTCTCCGCCCCTTTGGAATCTCGCTTAAGGGAAGCGTTGTCCGGAGCCGGGTGGACGGCGGCGTCTCCCGCTCCGCTCCCACCGTGTTGAGCGAGGTGGGGCGGGCACGCAGGCGGTGCTCGCCGAAGCGGTCCAGCCCAGGGTGCGTCGGGGGAGGCTCCACGGCGAGGCGGCTCTGCCGCGACGGAGGCCGCGCGGCCTCCGCTTCCTCGCTCTCCCCCTTTCCCTTTGCCGATCGATGTGACGCTCGGGGGCGCGTGGGGGAGGCTTCGCGGCGGGCCGGCTCTGCCGGTGC
>NW_028128719.1:80000-85000 GCF_965231255.1 Vanellus vanellus | reverse complement strand
GCCGCTCCCCCGCAAAGCGCCCGCCCGCGCGCCCCCGTCCCGCAGAGCTCTGCGTCAAGAAAGACACGCGCACCCCGCCCGCACCCCCTGCCTTTCTTTATTGTCGTCCTCCGTGAAGCGCTCGCTTTCTTCCTCTGTGCGTCGGTGCGTTCAGGTTCTCGCTCGCCTCTTTTTGGGGGGTGGCGGGGCGTTCGTTTCTGTTTGCCCCCCACCCCAGCCCGTCTGCCGGGACAGGCCCTCAGGCCCCGCGTCCCGAGAAGGCCTCTCAAAGGTCGCGGCCGGCCCGCGAGTCACGGCGGTCTCCCGGCCCGAGCCGACCGGGCCGGGCATCCCGGGAGCCGAGGGGCTCTGGCGAGCGGCGTCCCCCGGCCGTCGGCAAAGGAGCGGGCTCCCCCCTCGGCCTAAGGCTTCCTGCCGGGCCCCCCCGTCCTCTCGGCGGCGCTCACCCCTGGAAGGCGCGCCGCCGGCGCCGGCGGCCGTGGGTCGGAAGCGCGGCCCACCTCTCCGGCAGCTGGAGCCCGGGTGTCACGGCCAGGCCGAGGCAGGCGGCCTCTCCCCTCCCGGGGACGGCTTCGACCGACCGGGCAGACGAGCCCAAGACCGCGCCTGCAGACGAGGCCCGGGAGCAGGCCGCACGGGGAGGCGGCCGACGAGGCAGTCTGTCACAGAGAAGGCAGCGTTATCGACGGCGTCACACCCCTTTCTCATTTCTTGCGTGGTCACTCCCTTACAAAAGCACACACCGCCCCCCGCCCCGTCGTCCCCCCCCAGGCCCCCCCCCCTCCCCCCCCCGCCACCACCCGAGCCCCTCGCCTGCCACCGCGTGCGCGACGTGCCCCGCCCCGTCGTTCCCCCCCCCAGGCCCCCCCCCCCCGCCACCGCCCGAGCCCCTCGCCTGCCACCGCGTGCGCGACGTGACGTGCCCCGCCCCCCAACGGCACACCACCACCCCCCCCCCCCAAACTTCCCCCTCCACCCCCGCCCGCCGCCAACGGGTTTCTCGTGCCCCCGGGGAACGGACGGTGGGAGACTTTAGGACCCCGCGGAGCCCCTGGCGGCTCCGTGCCCGGGCCGGGAGAGGGGACTAGCCGGCGGTGTGCGGTCTCTAACCCCCGGCTGCCGTGTCTCTAGCCTGCCGTGCCCGTGCCCCGGCTCCCGCCTTTCCTTCCCAGTCACTCGCCCGCCCCTGCTGCGGGTCGAAAACCAAATGAACGCGAAACGCCGGGGGGGGGGGGGGGGACGGGGACGGGGGACGGGGGACGGGACAGACACCACACGACGGGGGACGGACGGATGGACCCCACCAAAAAAAAAACCCGCCCGACCCGGAATCTTCTCCGAAGAGAGACGACCCCCCCCCCCCCACCACCACCACCACCACCACCACTACCACCACCACGCATACACCTCGCCCCCCCGCCTACCAGGCTCCCCGCCTGCTCGCCGACCTCTCTCGCCTGCCTCTGCACCAGCATCCCTTCCCCGCCGCTGCTGCCGCCCCTGCGACCGAGCGCGGGACCGTTGGCGCGGGCGGGAAGCGACGCCTTTTGACCGCGGGCGGGGGTCCGCACGCGCTTGCGCAGGGCGCGGGGCTGCGCCCCCCCACCCCCCCCCCCGCCGCTCCGCGGCGCCGGGGAGTCTGCGGTCCAGGGGGAAGGCCTGCGGCTCCGGGGACGGAGTGAGGGGGAGAGAGCCGCGCCCTCGAGGCGGGGGTGCGAGTGCACGGGGGTGCAGGGCGTCTGCAGCCTGGCAGACACAGGTTTTAATCTATTTCTCGTAAACACACTCCCCACCACCACCACCACCACCACCACCACCACCACCACCACCACCACCACCTCCCCCCACCCCCCCCACCCCGACCCCCACCCACCAAAATAAAAATCAAGACGAAACCAAAGGGCGGCAGGGGGAAAAAGCACACCCGCCGACCCCCCCCCAACCCCAGACGAAACAAAGCCTCACACCGCCAAACCGAAAAATAAAAAACACAAAAACTCCAAACAAAAACAAAACCCAAAAGCCGGCGAGCGCCCGCCTGCGGGCGCCTGCCGCCGCCTCTACCCGCACCCCCGCCAGCCAGGGAGGGAGAAGAGCCGGCCGGGGTCTGCTCGGGCACACTTGCCGCGAGCCGCGCGGCGGGGCCGGGCCGGGCCGGGCGGGCGGGCGGGCGGACGGTAAAGACGAAGAACGCTTTTCAAGCTTTCGTGTTCACGTCGTACGCTTCCTCTTCTATCGAAACCAGCCAGGAGAAATTCACTGTTGCACGGGGCAGCGCCTTGAAACGCGCTCCCTTGTATCAGCTCCGCTTAAATCTTGGAAACGGGGACGGGGGCACGGGGTGGGGTGGGGGACGCACACGCCACCACGACCACGACGGACGACACACACGCGGCCCCACCGCCGCTGAACCCCGCCGGGAGAAACGGGCTACGGCCGCCGTTCGGCGGCTTCCCGGTCTACCCGGCTCCAGAGCACGCGAGTGGTCGGCAGGTCCAGCCGGCTCTGCAGCCAGCCGCCACGTATACCCCGGCAGCGGGCGGGCGAGGGCGGCCAAGTCCACCCGGCTCCGGCGGGACTTGGCCGCCAGGTCTACCCGGCTCCGGCGGGCGACTCGGCCGGCAGGTCTACCCGGCTCCGGCGGGACTTGGCCGCCGTCTCGTCCCGGCAGGTGGCGCGCGACGGCGGCGGCCAGGTCTACCCGGCTCCGGCGGGCGACTCGGCCGCCAGGTCTACCCGGCTCCGGCGGGCGACTCGGCCGGCAGGTCTACCCGGCTCCGGCGGGCGACTCGGCCGCCAGGTCTACCCGGCTCCGGCGGGCGACTCGGCCGCCAGGTCTACCCGGCTCCGGCGGGCGACTCGGCCGGCAGGTCTACCCGGCTCCGGCGGGACTTGGCCGCCGTCTCGTCCCGGCAGGTGGCGCGCGACGGCGGCGGCCAGGTCTACCCGGCTCCGGCGGGCGACTCGGCCGGCAGGTCTACCCGGCTCCGGCGGGCGACTCGGCCGCCAGGTCTACCCGGCTCCGGCGGGACTTGGCCGCCGTCTCGTCCCGGCAGGTGGCGCGCGACGGCGGCGGCCAGGTCTACACGGCTCCGGCGGGCGACTCGGCCGCCAGGTCTACCCGGCTCCGGCGGGCGACTCGGCCGCCAGGTCTACCCGGCTCCGGCGGGCGACTCGGCCGCCAGGTCTACCCGGCTCCGGCGGGCGACTCGGCCGGCAGGTCTACCCGGCTCCGGCGGGACTTGGCCGCCGTCTCGTCCCGGCAGGTGGCGCGCGACGGCGGCGGCCAGGTCTACCCGGCTCCGGCGGGCGACTCGGCCGCCAGGTCTACCCGGCTCCGGCGGGCGACTCGGCCGCCAGGTCTACCCGGCTCCGGCGGGCGACTCGGCCGCCAGGTCTACCCGGCTCCGGCGGGACTTGGCCGCCGTCTCGTCCCGGCAGGTGGCGCGCGACGGCGGCGGCCAGGTCTACCCGGCTCCGGCGGGACTTAGGCGCATTTCCGGGGGTGACGGGTAGACCTGTTGTCGTCACCACCTCCTCCGAGCTGCCGAAGGGGTCGCTGTTTTTCGCTGCCTCCAGTTACCTCATCGTAAAAGTCGGCGTCGCTGGCGCGCCTCCCCGCTGGGAGGTGGCGGCGTTCTTCGACCCCTCCAGGGGCGGCGCCTTACCTGTCCGTACTGTAGGGGCGAGCGGTGACTCGCCTCCGGAGAAGGGCTAGGGAGCGGCTGCCAGCGCTCGTGGGTCGGCCGGCCGAGCGGAGCGCTGCGTATGCCGCGGAGCAGGGCGAAGACCGGCGACCGGCGGCGGTCGCCGGCACTCGAACGCGCACGGGCCGGGGTAGCGGGGGGTGTGCAGTCTTTGCGGCGGCTTCCTTCTCCCCGGTGCCGGAGGGAACCCGATGACGGCGGACGTTGCTGCTGGCGCGTGCCACAAGCAGACGGCCGGGGGCTTTGGGAGCCTGCCGTGGCTTTCTCTCGCCCCGGAGGTCCCGATGATGCGAGGGAGGGGTGAGGGCGGCAGGACCACCTCGTCGTTTTTTTTTTTTTTTTCCTCCGGCCTTAAGCCGGAGCCCGCCGAGAGAGCGGGGGGCCGGTTCCGCTGGGCAGCAGCCGAGCGCGAAGCGGCCCGCTGTTTTTCGGGGTCTGGTGTGGCTTCCCCAGCCGCCCAAGGGCCCGAGGATGGGTGTGTGTGTGCAGGCGGCGGCGCCGCCGCCTCGACTCCCCTTTGTCCTCACGTTTTTTTTTACCCCCCCCCCCCCTTTTTCGAGCCATACGAGGTGCTGCACGGCAAGGAGAACGGTGTCTGGCCCTGCGTGGTTTCTGGGGAGCGCTCGTTGAGAAGGTTGGCACCGGTACGGGGCAGGTGGCGGCACCTCATCCCTTCTTTTTAACTCCGGCCCTAAGCGGGAGCCCGCCGAGCGGGGAGAAAAGTGAAAGCGGCTGCCGGCCGCGGTGGCCGGCAGCCCCGGGCGCATAAACGGCCCGCTCCTTTTCGGAGCCTGCCGTGGCTTCCATGGCCGCCGAAGGCCCAGGACGGATGGTGTGGGCGAGGCGGCGGCGCCTCTACCCCCTTTTCCTCCTGTTTTTTTTTTTTTCCTTTTCCCCCTCTACACCCCCCCCCCCCCAAGTTTTCCATCCATACGAGGTGCACGGGAAAGCCGCAGCGCCCGTCCTTGAGCGGCTTCTGGGGAATGCTCGGTGAGAGGGCGTGCACCGGTTTGCGGGGCAGGTGGCGGCACCTCGTCCTTTGCGTTATCCTCCGGCCCTAAGCTGGAGCCCGCCGAGCGCGGCGGGGGGGGAGTTCCCAGAAAAGAAGGGCAGCCGGTCTCGGTTGAGAGGGCGTGCACCGGTTTACGGGGCAGGTGGCGGCACCTCGTCCTTTGTGTTATCCTCCGGCCCTAAGCTGGAGCCCGCCGAGCCGGGGCGGGAGAATCCGGCTGCCGGCCGCGGTGGCCGGCAGCCCGAGCGCATAATGGCCCGCTGTTTTGTTTTGGTTTGTTT
>NW_028128719.1:72500-75000 GCF_965231255.1 Vanellus vanellus | reverse complement strand
CCGGGCCGCGTCCCGCGCCGGCGGGCGGCCCGCGCCACGGCTCTCCTCCCGGGCGCAGCGCCGGGCTACTGAGGGAAACCCCGGGCCCCGGGCAAGGAGGACGAGGTTGTGGCGGCGGATGTCGGGCGCGCCCCCGCGGGCGGACGCTCTCCCGAAGGTGGCAGCGGGGGAGGCACCCCCGCGGGGCCCTCCAGGTCGTTTCCCTCACCCCAGGGCCAGGTGCCTAGCGTCCGCGCCCTCCGCGGCCCTCCCCCTCGGCGCGTGCCGGCGGGCGGGAGGCCGCGGGGGCCGGGCGGAGGTTTAAAGACTCGGGCGGCGCGATGCGACCCGCGGGGCGGCTCGGCCGCGCGGCGGCGTTGCCTCGGGGGGGGCGGGAGTTTCTCCGCCTGCGCCCCCCCCCCGGACGTCCGCCGCGCGCGCGCGCGCGCCGTTCCCCGCGGGCAGCCGTGCCGGGGAGGGGTCCCGCTGCCCCCCCCTTCTCCGCGGTCCGGTCTCGGCGGAGAGACCGCGGCGCCGGTCGGTCGCGTCCGGCCTGCCTGCCTCGAAACGGGCGGCCCCGGGCGCCGGGAGCGCGTGCTCTCGCGCCGGGGCGGCGGGTCCCCGCGGCGGGGACTCGCCGGGCGGCCTTTGGGGGGCCGCCGCGCCTCCGTCGCGGCGCTGCGGCGCGCCGCGCTCCGTTTTTCCCTCCCCGCCCCGGCGAGCGCTCGGCGGTCTCCCGCCGCTGGCCGCCGGCGATGGCGGCACCCCGGCCGAGCGGCGGCGGCGTCGCTCGGCGTGTCGGTCGGCCGGCCGGAGGGGCGCCCGCCGCCAGGCGCGGCCGTCCCGGCCCGGGCCCTGCCCGTCGCTTCGTCGTCGCCCTTCCTTCCCGGCCGCGCCGGGCGGGGCTGGGCGGGCGGGCGGGGGCGTCCCACTCCCGGTCTCCGCGTGGAAACGGGGAGAGCGGGCGTCGCCCCCGCCTCAGCGCCGTCCGCCCTCCGCTCGGCGCGCGCCGGCGGGAGAGGAGGCGAGGAGCGGCGGCGGCGGTCCCGGGCGGGCGGCCGCCGCGTTGAGGGCGGCGGGCCGCCGTCCGGCGGGACCGCGGGCGGCGGCGTCGCCGGCTCGGTTTTCCGGCGGTGTCCGCCTCCGGCGCGGCGGCGGAGACGCCGAGAGGTGCCGGCGGGGGGGAAAGGCGGCTGGCGCGGCGCGGCGCAAGCTCGCGTGGAGGGACGGGCGGGCGCGCGCGCGCGGGATCCGACGGGGCGTCCCGCCGGTGTTGCCGCAGCGGCGTCCGCTTCCCGAGCGAGGCGCGGGGCAGGCGGGGCGCGGCCGGCGGGCGTCGGGTGCCTCCGCGCGGAGGCCGGGCCGAGCCCGGGCGCCTGGGCCGCCCCCCGAAGCGAGCAAGGCTCTTTGCGTTTCCCAGGTCGCCGGGGGAGCGCGGGCTCCCCCCGCCCTTGCCGTCGGGGTTTTTTTCCCGTTCCGCCCTTTCCCACCTCTCTGGTGTGTCGTGTTTGTGCGGTCAGCAGAGGCGAGGCGGCTCCGTCGCGCCGCGCCCCGCCGCGCCGCGCGCGGCGTCGTCCTCCGCCCGCGCCGCGGGTGGAGGCCGACGGCGTTGCCCGGCCGGCCGGCGGGCGGGCGGGCGGCGGGCCGTCCCCCGAGAAGGGGGGGCCGCTCTCGGCGGGCGGTTCCCGGCCCCTCCGCGCGCGCGGGGCGGTGCCGAAAGTCAGACAACTCTTAGCGGTGGATCACTCGGCTCGTGCGTCGATGAAGAACGCAGCTAGCTGCGAGAATTAATGTGAATTGCAGGACACATTGATCATCGACACTTCGAACGCACTTGCGGCCCCGGGTTCCTCCCGGGGCTACGCCTGTCTGAGCGTCGCTTGACGATCAATCGCCGGCCGGGCCGCCGTCCTTCCGCCCCGGCGGCGGAGGGGGCGCCGGTCCGGGGCGGCGCGGCTGGGGCGCCTCGCAGGCCCGCGGCAAGGGCCTTCGTCCCCCTAAATGGAGACTCGGGGAGCGCTCCGAAGCTCCCCGCTCCCGGAGCGCCCGCTGGGCGGAGCTCGTCTCGCCGGGGTCGCCGGGCTTCGTCGGGTGCGGTCGGGCCCGGCGCGGCGGTGGGGAGAGAAGACGCGCGCGTGTGCGCGCGTGGGGGGGGGGAGGCGCGGGCCTCGCCCCCGGCCCTCGCCGCGCGGGCGGCTGTCTGCGGGTGGGTACCGCGGCGGTACCGTGCCGTGCTGCCGCGCGCGCGCGCGCGGGTGCCGGGGACGGGGGCCGTCCCCGTGGCCTCCTCCCCTTTCTCTCCCCGGCCGAGCCGCCGCGTCCCGGGCGCCCGCCCGGCCCGTCGTCGTCCCTGGCGGCCGCCCCGGGGGCCGTCTCCGGGCGCGGGCGACCGCGCGGTCGGGCCGTCTCCGGGCTGGGGCTTCTCCCGCGCCGCCCGGCCCGCTTTGCGCGCGCGCGCCCCCCCCACCCCACCCCGTCCCCCACGCCGCGGCGCGTGCCGTGGGGGCGGCGGGCGGGCGGG
>NW_028128719.1:57500-60000 GCF_965231255.1 Vanellus vanellus | reverse complement strand
TTTAGGGGGACGAAGGCCCTTGCCGCGGGCCTGCGAGGCGCCCCAGCCGCGCCGCCCCGGACCGGCGCCCCCTCCGCCGCCGGGGCGGAAGGACGGCGGCCCGGCCGGCGATTGATCGTCAAGCGACGCTCAGACAGGCGTAGCCCCGGGAGGAACCCGGGGCCGCAAGTGCGTTCGAAGTGTCGATGATCAATGTGTCCTGCAATTCACATTAATTCTCGCAGCTAGCTGCGTTCTTCATCGACGCACGAGCCGAGTGATCCACCGCTAAGAGTTGTCTGACTTTCGGCACCGCCCCGCGCGCGCGGAGGGGCCGGGAACCGCCCGCCGAGAGCGGCCCCCCCTTCTCGGGGGACGGCCCGCCGCCCGCCCGCCCGCCGGCCGGCCGGGCAACGCCGTCGGCCTCCACCCGCGGCGCGGGCGGAGGACGACGCCGCGCGCGGCGCGGCGGGGCGCGGCGCGACGGAGCCGCCTCGCCTCTGCTGACCGCACAAACACGACACACCAGAGAGGTGGGAAAGGGCGGAACGGGAAAAAAACCCCGACGGCAAGGGCGGGGGGAGCCCGCGCTCCCCCGGCGACCTGGGAAACGCAAAGAGCCTTGCTCGCTTCGGGGGGCGGCCCAGGCGCCCGGGCTCGGCCCGGCCTCCGCGCGGAGGCACCCGACGCCCGCCGGCCGCGCCCCGCCTGCCCCGCGCCTCGCTCGGGAAGCGGACGCCGCTGCGGCAACACCGGCGGGACGCCCCGTCGGATCCCGCGCGCGCGCGCCCGCCCGTCCCTCCACGCGAGCTTGCGCCGCGCCGCGCCAGCCGCCTTTCCCCCCCGCCGGCACCTCTCGGCGTCTCCGCCGCCGCGCCGGAGGCGGACACCGCCGGAAAACCGAGCCGGCGACGCCGCCGCCCGCGGTCCCGCCGGACGGCGGCCCGCCGCCCTCAACGCGGCGGCCGCCCGCCCGGGACCGCCGCCGCCGCTCCTCGCCTCCTCTCCCGCCGGCGCGCGCCGAGCGGAGGGCGGACGGCGCTGAGGCGGGGGCGACGCCCGCTCTCCCCGTTTCCACGCGGAGACCGGGAGTGGGACGCCCCCGCCCGCCCGCCCAGCCCCGCCCGGCGCGGCCGGGAAGGAAGGGCGACGACGAAGCGACGGGCAGGGCCCGGGCCGGGACGGCCGCGCCTGGCGGCGGGCGCCCCTCCGGCCGGCCGACCGACACGCCGAGCGACGCCGCCGCCGCTCGGCCGGGGTGCCGCCATCGCCGGCGGCCAGCGGCGGGAGACCGCCGAGCGCTCGCCGGGGCGGGGAGGGAAAAACGGAGCGCGGCGCGCCGCAGCGCCGCGACGGAGGCGCGGCGGCCCCCCAAAGGCCGCCCGGCGAGTCCCCGCCGCGGGGACCCGCCGCCCCGGCGCGAGAGCACGCGCTCCCGGCGCCCGGGGCCGCCCGTTTCGAGGCAGGCAGGCCGGACGCGACCGACCGGCGCCGCGGTCTCTCCGCCGAGACCGGACCGCGGAGAAGGGGGGGGCAGCGGGACCCCTCCCCGGCACGGCTGCCCGCGGGGAACGGCGCGCGCGCGCGCGCGGCGGACGTCCGGGGGGGGGGCGCAGGCGGAGAAACTCCCGCCCCCCCCGAGGCAACGCCGCCGCGCGGCCGAGCCGCCCCGCGGGTCGCATCGCGCCACCCGAGTCTTTAAACCTCCGCCCGGCCCCCGCGGCCTCCCGCCCGCCGGCACGCGCCGAGGGGGAGGGCCGCGGAGGGCGCGGACGCTAGGCACCTGGCCCTGGGGTGAGGGAAACGACCTGGAGGGCCCCGCGGGGGTGCCTCCCCCGCTGCCACCTTCGGGAGAGCGTCCGCCCGCGGGGGCGCGCCCGACATCCGCCGCCACAACCTCGTCCTCCTTGCCCGGGGCCCGGGGTTTCCCTCAGTAGCCCGGCGCTGCGCCCGGGAGGAGAGCCGTGGCGCGGGCCGCCCGCCGGCGCGGGACGCGGCCCGGCGCGGCCTCGCCCGCCGAAAGGCGCGGCGGCGGAGCCCTCCCCCGGCTCCCCCGCGAGGAGGGGCGGAGGGGGGAAGCACCGCCGCGCCCGCCCGGAGCCGCGCGCCACCCTGGAACGCCCGGAGGCTTTGCCCCCCCTCGCGCGGCCGGCCGGCCGGCCAGGCGGGGGCTGCTCGGCAGCAGCCCGCCTCGCTGCGGGGAGGGTCGGGGGAGCCGCCTCCCCCGACCCCGAAGGCCCCCGCTGGGCTCTCGCCGCTCGCGCCCGGCCTGCCCCGCCCCGCGCGCCCTCGCGCCGCTTTCAACCTCCCGCCCCGGCGGGCTCGGCCGGCGGCTGTCCCCGCCGCCGCGCCCTTCCCGCGCGCTGCCCGCCCGCGCTCTGACCGGGAGGCGCCCTTTCGTTTGCCCCGGGGGCCGCGCCCGCGCCCCCCACCGCCACCCCCCGTTGCGGGCGTGGGGCGGTCGGGAGGACGGGGGTCGGCCCGCGGAGGCGGGCGCCTCCCGGCGGCGGGCGCCAGCGGA
>NW_028128719.1:47500-52500 GCF_965231255.1 Vanellus vanellus | reverse complement strand
GCCGTTTATGCGCCCGGGGCTGCCGGCCACCGCGGCCGGCAGCCGCTTTCACTTTTCTCCCCGCTCGGCGGGCTCCCGCTTAGGGCCGGAGTTAAAAAGAAGGGATGAGGTGCCGCCACCTGCCCCGTACCGGTGCCAACCTTCTCAACGAGCGCTCCCCAGAAACCACGCAGGGCCAGACACCGTTCTCCTTGCCGTGCAGCACCTCGTATGGCTCGAAAAAGGGGGGGGGGGGGTAAAAAAAAACGTGAGGACAAAGGGGAGTCGAGGCGGCGGCGCCGCCGCCTGCACACACACACCCATCCTCGGGCCCTTGGGCGGCTGGGGAAGCCACACCAGACCCCGAAAAACAGCGGGCCGCTTCGCGCTCGGCTGCTGCCCAGCGGAACCGGCCCCCCGCTCTCTCGGCGGGCTCCGGCTTAAGGCCGGAGGAAAAAAAAAAAAAAAACGACGAGGTGGTCCTGCCGCCCTCACCCCTCCCTCGCATCATCGGGACCTCCGGGGCGAGAGAAAGCCACGGCAGGCTCCCAAAGCCCCCGGCCGTCTGCTTGTGGCACGCGCCAGCAGCAACGTCCGCCGTCATCGGGTTCCCTCCGGCACCGGGGAGAAGGAAGCCGCCGCAAAGACTGCACACCCCCCGCTACCCCGGCCCGTGCGCGTTCGAGTGCCGGCGACCGCCGCCGGTCGCCGGTCTTCGCCCTGCTCCGCGGCATACGCAGCGCTCCGCTCGGCCGGCCGACCCACGAGCGCTGGCAGCCGCTCCCTAGCCCTTCTCCGGAGGCGAGTCACCGCTCGCCCCTACAGTACGGACAGGTAAGGCGCCGCCCCTGGAGGGGTCGAAGAACGCCGCCACCTCCCAGCGGGGAGGCGCGCCAGCGACGCCGACTTTTACGATGAGGTAACTGGAGGCAGCGAAAAACAGCGACCCCTTCGGCAGCTCGGAGGAGGTGGTGACGACAACAGGTCTACCCGTCACCCCCGGAAATGCGCCTAAGTCCCGCCGGAGCCGGGTAGACCTGGCCGCCGCCGTCGCGCGCCACCTGCCGGGACGAGACGGCGGCCAAGTCCCGCCGGAGCCGGGTAGACCTGGCGGCCGAGTCGCCCGCCGGAGCCGGGTAGACCTGGCGGCCGAGTCGCCCGCCGGAGCCGGGTAGACCTGGCGGCCGAGTCGCCCGCCGGAGCCGGGTAGACCTGGCCGCCGCCGTCGCGCGCCACCTGCCGGGACGAGACGGCGGCCAAGTCCCGCCGGAGCCGGGTAGACCTGCCGGCCGAGTCGCCCGCCGGAGCCGGGTAGACCTGGCGGCCGAGTCGCCCGCCGGAGCCGGGTAGACCTGGCGGCCGAGTCGCCCGCCGGAGCCGGGTAGACCTGGCGGCCGAGTCGCCCGCCGGAGCCGTGTAGACCTGGCCGCCGCCGTCGCGCGCCACCTGCCGGGACGAGACGGCGGCCAAGTCCCGCCGGAGCCGGGTAGACCTGGCGGCCGAGTCGCCCGCCGGAGCCGGGTAGACCTGCCGGCCGAGTCGCCCGCCGGAGCCGGGTAGACCTGGCCGCCGCCGTCGCGCGCCACCTGCCGGGACGAGACGGCGGCCAAGTCCCGCCGGAGCCGGGTAGACCTGCCGGCCGAGTCGCCCGCCGGAGCCGGGTAGACCTGGCGGCCGAGTCGCCCGCCGGAGCCGGGTAGACCTGGCGGCCGAGTCGCCCGCCGGAGCCGGGTAGACCTGCCGGCCGAGTCGCCCGCCGGAGCCGGGTAGACCTGGCGGCCGAGTCGCCCGCCGGAGCCGGGTAGACCTGGCCGCCGCCGTCGCGCGCCACCTGCCGGGACGAGACGGCGGCCAAGTCCCGCCGGAGCCGGGTAGACCTGCCGGCCGAGTCGCCCGCCGGAGCCGGGTAGACCTGGCGGCCAAGTCCCGCCGGAGCCGGGTGGACTTGGCCGCCCTCGCCCGCCCGCTGCCGGGGTATACGTGGCGGCTGGCTGCAGAGCCGGCTGGACCTGCCGACCACTCGCGTGCTCTGGAGCCGGGTAGACCGGGAAGCCGCCGAACGGCGGCCGTAGCCCGTTTCTCCCGGCGGGGTTCAGCGGCGGTGGGGCCGCGTGTGTGTCGTCCGTCGTGGTCGTGGTGGCGTGTGCGTCCCCCACCCCACCCCGTGCCCCCGTCCCCGTTTCCAAGATTTAAGCGGAGCTGATACAAGGGAGCGCGTTTCAAGGCGCTGCCCCGTGCAACAGTGAATTTCTCCTGGCTGGTTTCGATAGAAGAGGAAGCGTACGACGTGAACACGAAAGCTTGAAAAGCGTTCTTCGTCTTTACCGTCCGCCCGCCCGCCCGCCCGGCCCGGCCCGGCCCCGCCGCGCGGCTCGCGGCAAGTGTGCCCGAGCAGACCCCGGCCGGCTCTTCTCCCTCCCTGGCTGGCGGGGGTGCGGGTAGAGGCGGCGGCAGGCGCCCGCAGGCGGGCGCTCGCCGGCTTTTGGGTTTTGTTTTTGTTTGGAGTTTTTGTGTTTTTTATTTTTCGGTTTGGCGGTGTGAGGCTTTGTTTCGTCTGGGGTTGGGGGGGGGTCGGCGGGTGTGCTTTTTCCCCCTGCCGCCCTTTGGTTTCGTCTTGATTTTTATTTTGGTGGGTGGGGGTCGGGGTGGGGGGGGTGGGGGGAGGTGGTGGTGGTGGTGGTGGTGGTGGTGGTGGTGGTGGTGGTGGTGGTGGGGAGTGTGTTTACGAGAAATAGATTAAAACCTGTGTCTGCCAGGCTGCAGACGCCCTGCACCCCCGTGCACTCGCACCCCCGCCTCGAGGGCGCGGCTCTCTCCCCCTCACTCCGTCCCCGGAGCCGCAGGCCTTCCCCCTGGACCGCAGACTCCCCGGCGCCGCGGAGCGGCGGGGGGGGGGGTGGGGGGGCGCAGCCCCGCGCCCTGCGCAAGCGCGTGCGGACCCCCGCCCGCGGTCAAAAGGCGTCGCTTCCCGCCCGCGCCAACGGTCCCGCGCTCGGTCGCAGGGGCGGCAGCAGCGGCGGGGAAGGGATGCTGGTGCAGAGGCAGGCGAGAGAGGTCGGCGAGCAGGCGGGGAGCCTGGTAGGCGGGGGGGCGAGGTGTATGCGTGGTGGTGGTAGTGGTGGTGGTGGTGGTGGTGGTGGGGGGGGGGGGGTCGTCTCTCTTCGGAGAAGATTCCGGGTCGGGCGGGTTTTTTTTTTGGTGGGGTCCATCCGTCCGTCCCCCGTCGTGTGGTGTCTGTCCCGTCCCCCGTCCCCCGTCCCCGTCCCCCCCCCCCCCCCCGGCGTTTCGCGTTCATTTGGTTTTCGACCCGCAGCAGGGGCGGGCGAGTGACTGGGAAGGAAAGGCGGGAGCCGGGGCACGGGCACGGCAGGCTAGAGACACGGCAGCCGGGGGTTAGAGACCGCACACCGCCGGCTAGTCCCCTCTCCCGGCCCGGGCACGGAGCCGCCAGGGGCTCCGCGGGGTCCTAAAGTCTCCCACCGTCCGTTCCCCGGGGGCACGAGAAACCCGTTGGCGGCGGGCGGGGGTGGAGGGGGAAGTTTGGGGGGGGGGGGTGGTGGTGTGCCGTTGGGGGGCGGGGCACGTCACGTCGCGCACGCGGTGGCAGGCGAGGGGCTCGGGCGGTGGCGGGGGGGGGGGGCCTGGGGGGGGGAACGACGGGGCGGGGCACGTCGCGCACGCGGTGGCAGGCGAGGGGCTCGGGTGGTGGCGGGGGGGGGAGGGGGGGGGGCCTGGGGGGGGACGACGGGGCGGGGGGCGGTGTGTGCTTTTGTAAGGGAGTGACCACGCAAGAAATGAGAAAGGGGTGTGACGCCGTCGATAACGCTGCCTTCTCTGTGACAGACTGCCTCGTCGGCCGCCTCCCCGTGCGGCCTGCTCCCGGGCCTCGTCTGCAGGCGCGGTCTTGGGCTCGTCTGCCCGGTCGGTCGAAGCCGTCCCCGGGAGGGGAGAGGCCGCCTGCCTCGGCCTGGCCGTGACACCCGGGCTCCAGCTGCCGGAGAGGTGGGCCGCGCTTCCGACCCACGGCCGCCGGCGCCGGCGGCGCGCCTTCCAGGGGTGAGCGCCGCCGAGAGGACGGGGGGGCCCGGCAGGAAGCCTTAGGCCGAGGGGGGAGCCCGCTCCTTTGCCGACGGCCGGGGGACGCCGCTCGCCAGAGCCCCTCGGCTCCCGGGATGCCCGGCCCGGTCGGCTCGGGCCGGGAGACCGCCGTGACTCGCGGGCCGGCCGCGACCTTTGAGAGGCCTTCTCGGGACGCGGGGCCTGAGGGCCTGTCCCGGCAGACGGGCTGGGGTGGGGGGCAAACAGAAACGAACGCCCCGCCACCCCCCAAAAAGAGGCGAGCGAGAACCTGAACGCACCGACGCACAGAGGAAGAAAGCGAGCGCTTCATGGAGGACGACAATAAAGAAAGGCAGGGGGTGCGGGCGGGGTGCGCGTGTCTTTCTTGACGCAGAGCTCTGCGGGACGGGGGCGCGCGGGCGGGCGCTTTGCGGGGGAGCGGCGTGGGGAGGGGAGGAAAGAAAAGGCGTTAAGAAGGAACGCCTGGCAATTCACGGGCTAGCTAGCGAAGGAAGGAACGGGAGAGCGAGAACGCCGAGACGCGCTGTCGTCACGTGCGGGAAAGCCAAAGAACCCACCCGAATGCGGAAGTCGACTTCCCATGCCGTTTCCAAGACGCTTCAAAGCGGGCGGGGGGAAAGGGAGGGGACGACCACGCACAGACGAAAAACAAAACACCACCCTGCGAGCGGGCGTGCACGCGCCAATTAAAAAGACGCCAAACCGCTTCGCCTGCTAAGGAGGGTGGGAGGGTGCTCGCAGCAGGCGGAGGCCAGGTCCACCCGCCCCCCCCCCCCACGCGGGCGCCAGAGGGAGGCCAGGTCTACCCGCCCCCCCCCAGGCGGGCGCCAGAGGGAGGCCAGGTCTACCCTCTTCCCCCCCCCACCACGCTAAAAGGAGACCAGGTCTACCCGCCCCCCCCACGCGGGCGCCAGAGGGAGGCCAGGTCTACCCTCTTCCCC
>NW_028128719.1:30000-35000 GCF_965231255.1 Vanellus vanellus | reverse complement strand
ACACGCCCGACAAAACCCCTTCGAAACGAAAAACATCGAGGAGAAGGGCGACGAGGCGCCGCCGCCTCGCCCACACCCATCCTCGGGCCCTCGGCAGCCGGGGAAGCCGCGGCAGGCGCCAAAAAAAAACAAACCAAAACAAAACAGCGGGCCATTATGCGCTCGGGCTGCCGGCCACCGCGGCCGGCAGCCGGATTCTCCCGCCCCGGCTCGGCGGGCTCCAGCTTAGGGCCGGAGGATAACACAAAGGACGAGGTGCCGCCACCTGCCCCGTAAACCGGTGCACGCCCTCTCAACCGAGACCGGCTGCCCTTCTTTTCTGGGAACTCCCCCCCCGCCGCGCTCGGCGGGCTCCAGCTTAGGGCCGGAGGATAACGCAAAGGACGAGGTGCCGCCACCTGCCCCGCAAACCGGTGCACGCCCTCTCACCGAGCATTCCCCAGAAGCCGCTCAAGGACGGGCGCTGCGGCTTTCCCGTGCACCTCGTATGGATGGAAAACTTGGGGGGGGGGGGGTGTAGAGGGGGAAAAGGAAAAAAAAAAAAACAGGAGGAAAAGGGGGTAGAGGCGCCGCCGCCTCGCCCACACCATCCGTCCTGGGCCTTCGGCGGCCATGGAAGCCACGGCAGGCTCCGAAAAGGAGCGGGCCGTTTATGCGCCCGGGGCTGCCGGCCACCGCGGCCGGCAGCCGCTTTCACTTTTCTCCCCGCTCGGCGGGCTCCCGCTTAGGGCCGGAGTTAAAAAGAAGGGATGAGGTGCCGCCACCTGCCCCGTACCGGTGCCAACCTTCTCAACGAGCGCTCCCCAGAAACCACGCAGGGCCAGACACCGTTCTCCTTGCCGTGCAGCACCTCGTATGGCTCGAAAAAGGGGGGGGGGGGGTAAAAAAAAACGTGAGGACAAAGGGGAGTCGAGGCGGCGGCGCCGCCGCCTGCACACACACACCCATCCTCGGGCCCTTGGGCGGCTGGGGAAGCCACACCAGACCCCGAAAAACAGCGGGCCGCTTCGCGCTCGGCTGCTGCCCAGCGGAACCGGCCCCCCGCTCTCTCGGCGGGCTCCGGCTTAAGGCCGGAGGAAAAAAAAAAAAAAAACGACGAGGTGGTCCTGCCGCCCTCACCCCTCCCTCGCATCATCGGGACCTCCGGGGCGAGAGAAAGCCACGGCAGGCTCCCAAAGCCCCCGGCCGTCTGCTTGTGGCACGCGCCAGCAGCAACGTCCGCCGTCATCGGGTTCCCTCCGGCACCGGGGAGAAGGAAGCCGCCGCAAAGACTGCACACCCCCCGCTACCCCGGCCCGTGCGCGTTCGAGTGCCGGCGACCGCCGCCGGTCGCCGGTCTTCGCCCTGCTCCGCGGCATACGCAGCGCTCCGCTCGGCCGGCCGACCCACGAGCGCTGGCAGCCGCTCCCTAGCCCTTCTCCGGAGGCGAGTCACCGCTCGCCCCTACAGTACGGACAGGTAAGGCGCCGCCCCTGGAGGGGTCGAAGAACGCCGCCACCTCCCAGCGGGGAGGCGCGCCAGCGACGCCGACTTTTACGATGAGGTAACTGGAGGCAGCGAAAAACAGCGACCCCTTCGGCAGCTCGGAGGAGGTGGTGACGACAACAGGTCTACCCGTCACCCCCGGAAATGCGCCTAAGTCCCGCCGGAGCCGGGTAGACCTGGCCGCCGCCGTCGCGCGCCACCTGCCGGGACGAGACGGCGGCCAAGTCCCGCCGGAGCCGGGTAGACCTGGCGGCCGAGTCGCCCGCCGGAGCCGGGTAGACCTGGCGGCCGAGTCGCCCGCCGGAGCCGGGTAGACCTGGCGGCCGAGTCGCCCGCCGGAGCCGGGTAGACCTGGCCGCCGCCGTCGCGCGCCACCTGCCGGGACGAGACGGCGGCCAAGTCCCGCCGGAGCCGGGTAGACCTGCCGGCCGAGTCGCCCGCCGGAGCCGGGTAGACCTGGCGGCCGAGTCGCCCGCCGGAGCCGGGTAGACCTGGCGGCCGAGTCGCCCGCCGGAGCCGGGTAGACCTGGCGGCCGAGTCGCCCGCCGGAGCCGTGTAGACCTGGCCGCCGCCGTCGCGCGCCACCTGCCGGGACGAGACGGCGGCCAAGTCCCGCCGGAGCCGGGTAGACCTGGCGGCCGAGTCGCCCGCCGGAGCCGGGTAGACCTGCCGGCCGAGTCGCCCGCCGGAGCCGGGTAGACCTGGCCGCCGCCGTCGCGCGCCACCTGCCGGGACGAGACGGCGGCCAAGTCCCGCCGGAGCCGGGTAGACCTGCCGGCCGAGTCGCCCGCCGGAGCCGGGTAGACCTGGCGGCCGAGTCGCCCGCCGGAGCCGGGTAGACCTGGCGGCCGAGTCGCCCGCCGGAGCCGGGTAGACCTGCCGGCCGAGTCGCCCGCCGGAGCCGGGTAGACCTGGCGGCCGAGTCGCCCGCCGGAGCCGGGTAGACCTGGCCGCCGCCGTCGCGCGCCACCTGCCGGGACGAGACGGCGGCCAAGTCCCGCCGGAGCCGGGTAGACCTGCCGGCCGAGTCGCCCGCCGGAGCCGGGTAGACCTGGCGGCCAAGTCCCGCCGGAGCCGGGTGGACTTGGCCGCCCTCGCCCGCCCGCTGCCGGGGTATACGTGGCGGCTGGCTGCAGAGCCGGCTGGACCTGCCGACCACTCGCGTGCTCTGGAGCCGGGTAGACCGGGAAGCCGCCGAACGGCGGCCGTAGCCCGTTTCTCCCGGCGGGGTTCAGCGGCGGTGGGGCCGCGTGTGTGTCGTCCGTCGTGGTCGTGGTGGCGTGTGCGTCCCCCACCCCACCCCGTGCCCCCGTCCCCGTTTCCAAGATTTAAGCGGAGCTGATACAAGGGAGCGCGTTTCAAGGCGCTGCCCCGTGCAACAGTGAATTTCTCCTGGCTGGTTTCGATAGAAGAGGAAGCGTACGACGTGAACACGAAAGCTTGAAAAGCGTTCTTCGTCTTTACCGTCCGCCCGCCCGCCCGCCCGGCCCGGCCCGGCCCCGCCGCGCGGCTCGCGGCAAGTGTGCCCGAGCAGACCCCGGCCGGCTCTTCTCCCTCCCTGGCTGGCGGGGGTGCGGGTAGAGGCGGCGGCAGGCGCCCGCAGGCGGGCGCTCGCCGGCTTTTGGGTTTTGTTTTTGTTTGGAGTTTTTGTGTTTTTTATTTTTCGGTTTGGCGGTGTGAGGCTTTGTTTCGTCTGGGGTTGGGGGGGGGTCGGCGGGTGTGCTTTTTCCCCCTGCCGCCCTTTGGTTTCGTCTTGATTTTTATTTTGGTGGGTGGGGGTCGGGGTGGGGGGGGTGGGGGGAGGTGGTGGTGGTGGTGGTGGTGGTGGTGGTGGTGGTGGTGGTGGTGGTGGGGAGTGTGTTTACGAGAAATAGATTAAAACCTGTGTCTGCCAGGCTGCAGACGCCCTGCACCCCCGTGCACTCGCACCCCCGCCTCGAGGGCGCGGCTCTCTCCCCCTCACTCCGTCCCCGGAGCCGCAGGCCTTCCCCCTGGACCGCAGACTCCCCGGCGCCGCGGAGCGGCGGGGGGGGGGGTGGGGGGGCGCAGCCCCGCGCCCTGCGCAAGCGCGTGCGGACCCCCGCCCGCGGTCAAAAGGCGTCGCTTCCCGCCCGCGCCAACGGTCCCGCGCTCGGTCGCAGGGGCGGCAGCAGCGGCGGGGAAGGGATGCTGGTGCAGAGGCAGGCGAGAGAGGTCGGCGAGCAGGCGGGGAGCCTGGTAGGCGGGGGGGCGAGGTGTATGCGTGGTGGTGGTAGTGGTGGTGGTGGTGGTGGTGGTGGGGGGGGGGGGGTCGTCTCTCTTCGGAGAAGATTCCGGGTCGGGCGGGTTTTTTTTTTGGTGGGGTCCATCCGTCCGTCCCCCGTCGTGTGGTGTCTGTCCCGTCCCCCGTCCCCCGTCCCCGTCCCCCCCCCCCCCCCCGGCGTTTCGCGTTCATTTGGTTTTCGACCCGCAGCAGGGGCGGGCGAGTGACTGGGAAGGAAAGGCGGGAGCCGGGGCACGGGCACGGCAGGCTAGAGACACGGCAGCCGGGGGTTAGAGACCGCACACCGCCGGCTAGTCCCCTCTCCCGGCCCGGGCACGGAGCCGCCAGGGGCTCCGCGGGGTCCTAAAGTCTCCCACCGTCCGTTCCCCGGGGGCACGAGAAACCCGTTGGCGGCGGGCGGGGGTGGAGGGGGAAGTTTGGGGGGGGGGGGTGGTGGTGTGCCGTTGGGGGGCGGGGCACGTCACGTCGCGCACGCGGTGGCAGGCGAGGGGCTCGGGCGGTGGCGGGGGGGGGGGGCCTGGGGGGGGGAACGACGGGGCGGGGCACGTCGCGCACGCGGTGGCAGGCGAGGGGCTCGGGTGGTGGCGGGGGGGGGAGGGGGGGGGGCCTGGGGGGGGACGACGGGGCGGGGGGCGGTGTGTGCTTTTGTAAGGGAGTGACCACGCAAGAAATGAGAAAGGGGTGTGACGCCGTCGATAACGCTGCCTTCTCTGTGACAGACTGCCTCGTCGGCCGCCTCCCCGTGCGGCCTGCTCCCGGGCCTCGTCTGCAGGCGCGGTCTTGGGCTCGTCTGCCCGGTCGGTCGAAGCCGTCCCCGGGAGGGGAGAGGCCGCCTGCCTCGGCCTGGCCGTGACACCCGGGCTCCAGCTGCCGGAGAGGTGGGCCGCGCTTCCGACCCACGGCCGCCGGCGCCGGCGGCGCGCCTTCCAGGGGTGAGCGCCGCCGAGAGGACGGGGGGGCCCGGCAGGAAGCCTTAGGCCGAGGGGGGAGCCCGCTCCTTTGCCGACGGCCGGGGGACGCCGCTCGCCAGAGCCCCTCGGCTCCCGGGATGCCCGGCCCGGTCGGCTCGGGCCGGGAGACCGCCGTGACTCGCGGGCCGGCCGCGACCTTTGAGAGGCCTTCTCGGGACGCGGGGCCTGAGGGCCTGTCCCGGCAGACGGGCTGGGGTGGGGGGCAAACAGAAACGAACGCCCCGCCACCCCCCAAAAAGAGGCGAGCGAGAACCTGAACGCACCGACGCACAGAGGAAGAA
>NW_028128719.1:12500-17500 GCF_965231255.1 Vanellus vanellus | reverse complement strand
GCAGAGCGGGCAGCCGCGCGCGTCCGTCGCCACCCGGGGGCGGACGGCAAGACGCGGGGCCCCCTGCGTGCGAGCCAGACGAAGAGAGGGCGACGTCGGCGGGGAGGTGCGACGCGACCAGAGCACCGGCAGAGCCGGCCCGCCGCGAAGCCTCCCCCACGCGCCCCCGAGCGTCACATCGATCGGCAAAGGGAAAGGGGGAGAGCGAGGAAGCGGAGGCCGCGCGGCCTCCGTCGCGGCAGAGCCGCCTCGCCGTGGAGCCTCCCCCGACGCACCCTGGGCTGGACCGCTTCGGCGAGCACCGCCTGCGTGCCCGCCCCACCTCGCTCAACACGGTGGGAGCGGAGCGGGAGACGCCGCCGTCCACCCGGCTCCGGACAACGCTTCCCTTAAGCGAGATTCCAAAGGGGCGGAGAGGAGCCGCTGAGGCTCGCTCTCCCTTCGCTTTCTAGCGTTCGAGAGTACCGGGCGACCGCCGCCGGCCTTCGTCGCCCCACAGGGAACAGCTTCCCCACGGGGGGGTGAAAAACACGGGGAGGGGGGGGGGAGAAGGCCAGAAAAAAAACCCAGGGATAAACGAAAACAAGCCCAGACGGGACAGGACAAAATGAAACAAAAGCAGGTAGTGGCGGGGGACGACACACGCCCGACAAAACCCCTTCGAAACGAAAAACATCGAGGAGAAGGGCGACGAGGCGCCGCCGCCTCGCCCACACCCATCCTCGGGCCCTCGGCAGCCGGGGAAGCCGCGGCAGGCGCCAAAAAAAAACAAACCAAAACAAAACAGCGGGCCATTATGCGCTCGGGCTGCCGGCCACCGCGGCCGGCAGCCGGATTCTCCCGCCCCGGCTCGGCGGGCTCCAGCTTAGGGCCGGAGGATAACACAAAGGACGAGGTGCCGCCACCTGCCCCGTAAACCGGTGCACGCCCTCTCAACCGAGACCGGCTGCCCTTCTTTTCTGGGAACTCCCCCCCCGCCGCGCTCGGCGGGCTCCAGCTTAGGGCCGGAGGATAACGCAAAGGACGAGGTGCCGCCACCTGCCCCGCAAACCGGTGCACGCCCTCTCACCGAGCATTCCCCAGAAGCCGCTCAAGGACGGGCGCTGCGGCTTTCCCGTGCACCTCGTATGGATGGAAAACTTGGGGGGGGGGGGGTGTAGAGGGGGAAAAGGAAAAAAAAAAAAACAGGAGGAAAAGGGGGTAGAGGCGCCGCCGCCTCGCCCACACCATCCGTCCTGGGCCTTCGGCGGCCATGGAAGCCACGGCAGGCTCCGAAAAGGAGCGGGCCGTTTATGCGCCCGGGGCTGCCGGCCACCGCGGCCGGCAGCCGCTTTCACTTTTCTCCCCGCTCGGCGGGCTCCCGCTTAGGGCCAGAGTTAAAAAGAAGGGATGAGGTGCCGCCACCTGCCCCGTACCGGTGCCAACCTTCTCAACGAGCGCTCCCCAGAAACCACGCAGGGCCAGACACCGTTCTCCTTGCCGTGCAGCACCTCGTATGGCTCGAAAAAGGGGGGGGGGGGTAAAAAAAAACGTGAGGACAAAGGGGAGTCGAGGCGGCGGCGCCGCCGCCTGCACACACACACCCATCCTCGGGCCCTTGGGCGGCTGGGGAAGCCACACCAGACCCCGAAAAACAGCGGGCCGCTTCGCGCTCGGCTGCTGCCCAGCGGAACCGGCCCCCCGCTCTCTCGGCGGGCTCCGGCTTAAGGCCGGAGGAAAAAAAAAAAAAAACGACGAGGTGGTCCTGCCGCCCTCACCCCTCCCTCGCATCATCGGGACCTCCGGGGCGAGAGAAAGCCACGGCAGGCTCCCAAAGCCCCCGGCCGTCTGCTTGTGGCACGCGCCAGCAGCAACGTCCGCCGTCATCGGGTTCCCTCCGGCACCGGGGAGAAGGAAGCCGCCGCAAAGACTGCACACCCCCCGCTACCCCGGCCCGTGCGCGTTCGAGTGCCGGCGACCGCCGCCGGTCGCCGGTCTTCGCCCTGCTCCGCGGCATACGCAGCGCTCCGCTCGGCCGGCCGACCCACGAGCGCTGGCAGCCGCTCCCTAGCCCTTCTCCGGAGGCGAGTCACCGCTCGCCCCTACAGTACGGACAGGTAAGGCGCCGCCCCTGGAGGGGTCGAAGAACGCCGCCACCTCCCAGCGGGGAGGCGCGCCAGCGACGCCGACTTTTACGATGAGGTAACTGGAGGCAGCGAAAAACAGCGACCCCTTCGGCAGCTCGGAGGAGGTGGTGACGACAACAGGTCTACCCGTCACCCCCGGAAATGCGCCTAAGTCCCGCCGGAGCCGGGTAGACCTGGCCGCCGCCGTCGCGCGCCACCTGCCGGGACGAGACGGCGGCCAAGTCCCGCCGGAGCCGGGTAGACCTGGCGGCCGAGTCGCCCGCCGGAGCCGGGTAGACCTGGCGGCCGAGTCGCCCGCCGGAGCCGGGTAGACCTGGCGGCCGAGTCGCCCGCCGGAGCCGGGTAGACCTGGCCGCCGCCGTCGCGCGCCACCTGCCGGGACGAGACGGCGGCCAAGTCCCGCCGGAGCCGGGTAGACCTGCCGGCCGAGTCGCCCGCCGGAGCCGGGTAGACCTGGCGGCCGAGTCGCCCGCCGGAGCCGGGTAGACCTGGCGGCCGAGTCGCCCGCCGGAGCCGGGTAGACCTGGCGGCCGAGTCGCCCGCCGGAGCCGTGTAGACCTGGCCGCCGCCGTCGCGCGCCACCTGCCGGGACGAGACGGCGGCCAAGTCCCGCCGGAGCCGGGTAGACCTGGCGGCCGAGTCGCCCGCCGGAGCCGGGTAGACCTGCCGGCCGAGTCGCCCGCCGGAGCCGGGTAGACCTGGCCGCCGCCGTCGCGCGCCACCTGCCGGGACGAGACGGCGGCCAAGTCCCGCCGGAGCCGGGTAGACCTGCCGGCCGAGTCGCCCGCCGGAGCCGGGTAGACCTGGCGGCCGAGTCGCCCGCCGGAGCCGGGTAGACCTGGCGGCCGAGTCGCCCGCCGGAGCCGGGTAGACCTGCCGGCCGAGTCGCCCGCCGGAGCCGGGTAGACCTGGCGGCCGAGTCGCCCGCCGGAGCCGGGTAGACCTGGCCGCCGCCGTCGCGCGCCACCTGCCGGGACGAGACGGCGGCCAAGTCCCGCCGGAGCCGGGTAGACCTGCCGGCCGAGTCGCCCGCCGGAGCCGGGTAGACCTGGCGGCCAAGTCCCGCCGGAGCCGGGTGGACTTGGCCGCCCTCGCCCGCCCGCTGCCGGGGTATACGTGGCGGCTGGCTGCAGAGCCGGCTGGACCTGCCGACCACTCGCGTGCTCTGGAGCCGGGTAGACCGGGAAGCCGCCGAACGGCGGCCGTAGCCCGTTTCTCCCGGCGGGGTTCAGCGGCGGTGGGGCCGCGTGTGTGTCGTCCGTCGTGGTCGTGGTGGCGTGTGCGTCCCCCACCCCACCCCGTGCCCCCGTCCCCGTTTCCAAGATTTAAGCGGAGCTGATACAAGGGAGCGCGTTTCAAGGCGCTGCCCCGTGCAACAGTGAATTTCTCCTGGCTGGTTTCGATAGAAGAGGAAGCGTACGACGTGAACACGAAAGCTTGAAAAGCGTTCTTCGTCTTTACCGTCCGCCCGCCCGCCCGCCCGGCCCGGCCCGGCCCCGCCGCGCGGCTCGCGGCAAGTGTGCCCGAGCAGACCCCGGCCGGCTCTTCTCCCTCCCTGGCTGGCGGGGGTGCGGGTAGAGGCGGCGGCAGGCGCCCGCAGGCGGGCGCTCGCCGGCTTTTGGGTTTCTTTTTTGTTTGGAGTTTTTGTGTTTTTTATTTTTCGGTTTGGCGGTGTGAGGCTTTGTTTCGTCTGGGGTTGGGGGGGGGTCGGCGGGTGTGCTTTTTCCCCCTGCCGCCCTTTGGTTTCGTCTTGATTTTTATTTTGGTGGGTGGGGGTCGGGGTGGGGGGGGTGGGGGGAGGTGGTGGTGGTGGTGGTGGTGGTGGTGGTGGTGGTGGTGGTGGTGGTGGGGAGTGTGTTTACGAGAAATAGATTAAAACCTGTGTCTGCCAGGCTGCAGACGCCCTGCACCCCCGTGCACTCGCACCCCCGCCTCGAGGGCGCGGCTCTCTCCCCCTCACTCCGTCCCCGGAGCCGCAGGCCTTCCCCCTGGACCGCAGACTCCCCGGCGCCGCGGAGCGGCGGGGGGGGGGGTGGGGGGGCGCAGCCCCGCGCCCTGCGCAAGCGCGTGCGGACCCCCGCCCGCGGTCAAAAGGCGTCGCTTCCCGCCCGCGCCAACGGTCCCGCGCTCGGTCGCAGGGGCGGCAGCAGCGGCGGGGAAGGGATGCTGGTGCAGAGGCAGGCGAGAGAGGTCGGCGAGCAGGCGGGGAGCCTGGTAGGCGGGGGGGCGAGGTGTATGCGTGGTGGTGGTAGTGGTGGTGGTGGTGGTGGTGGGGGGGGGGGGGGGGTCGTCTCTCTTCGGAGAAGATTCCGGGTCGGGCGGGTTTTTTTTTTGGTGGGGTCCATCCGTCCGTCCCCCGTCGTGTGGTGTCTGTCCCGTCCCCCGTCCCCCGTCCCCGTCCCCCCCCCCCCCCCCGGCGTTTCGCGTTCATTTGGTTTTCGACCCGCAGCAGGGGCGGGCGAGTGACTGGGAAGGAAAGGCGGGAGCCGGGGCACGGGCACGGCAGGCTAGAGACACGGCAGCCGGGGGTTAGAGACCGCACACCGCCGGCTAGTCCCCTCTCCCGGCCCGGGCACGGAGCCGCCAGGGGCTCCGCGGGGTCCTAAAGTCTCCCACCGTCCGTTCCCCGGGGGCACGAGAAACCCGTTGGCGGCGGGCGGGGGTGGAGGGGGAAGTTTGGGGGGGGGGGGTGGTGGTGTGCCGTTGGGGGGCGGGGCACGTCACGTCGCGCACGCGGTGGCAGGCGAGGGGCTCGGGCGGTGGCGGGGGGGGGGGGCCTGGGGGGGGGAACGACGGGGCGGGGCACGTCGCGCACGCGGTGGCAGGCGAGGGGCTCGGGTGGTGGCGGGGGGGGGAGGGGGGGGGGCCTGGGGG
>NW_028128720.1:0-18145 GCF_965231255.1 Vanellus vanellus | reverse complement strand
CCCAGCGCGGGGGGGGGGGGTGGGGGGGGGCCCCCTCTTCGAACTGCAGTTGCAGCAAAGCCTCACTCAGGGGTTCCGCTTCGGGGGGGGAAGGGGGGGCGCGGAGGGGGGGGCACCCCCAAAAGCCCCCCCGGGACCCCCAAAAGAGAAGGAGGGGGGGGAGACCTGGGGGGGGGGGGGGGGGGGGGGAGTGAGGAGTAAGGGGATTGCACACCCCCCACAACCTCCCCAAAATTTGCCCCAACCCCTCCCAAATTGCCCCCCCCCCTTTTGCTCCCGACCCCCCTTGTGCCCCCCCAATTTGCCCCCCCTTTTGCCCCATCAGCCCCCCCTTTTTGCCCCCCCCATTTGCCCCCTTTTTGCCCCCCCAGCCCCCCTTTTGCCCCCCCAATTTGCCCCCTTTTTGCCCCACCAGCCCCCCCTTTTTAGCCCCCCAATTTGCCCCATCAGCCTCCCCTTTTGCCCCCCCAATTTTCCCCCCTCCCCCTTTTGCCCCCCCAATTTGACCCCCTTTTGCCCCTCACCCCCATCAGCCCCCACTATTGCCCCCCCAATTTGCCCCCCCTTTTGCCCCATCAGCCCCTTTTACCCCCCCCAATTTGCCCACCTCCCCCTCTTGCCCCCCCAATTTGCCCCCCTTTTGCCCCTCACCCCCTTTTTACCGCCTTTTTACCCCCCCCAGCCCTCCTTTTACCCCCCCATCAGCCTCCCTCTCCCCCCTTTTGCCCCCCCAATTTGCCCCCCCCCCCAACTCACCCATGCTGGGGGGGGGCTGTGGGGCCGGGGGGGGGCGCGAGGGCACCGCGATGCGCCGGGGGGGCGGGGCTCGGGGGGCGCCGGGCCTGGGGGGGGGGGGGGGGCACAGTCAGGGACCCCAAATACCCCCCCCAAACCCCAAATAACCCCCCTGGGACCCCCAATACCCCCCCGGACCCCAAATACCCCCCCGGGGACCCCCCAAGAGACCCCAAATACCCCCCGGGGACCCCAAATACCCCCCCGGGGACCCCCCAAGAGACCCCAAATACCCCCCGGGGACCCCAAATACCCCCCCGGGGACCCCCCAAGAGACCCCAAATACCCCCCCAGGGACCCCCAATACCCCCCCCCAAACCCCAAATGCCCCCCCCCCAAAAGCCCTAAATACCCGCCCCGGGCCCCCCCAAGAGACCACAAATAACCCCCTGGGACCCCAAATACCCCCCCAAACCCCAAATACCCCCCCCAAGAGACCCCAAATACCCCCCAAAGACCCCAAATACCCCCCCAGCACCCCAAATACCCCCATAGACCCAAATACCCCCCCCCCAGAGACCCCAAATACCCCCCCCAAACCCCAAATACCCCCTCTGGGACCCCCAACACCCCCCCTGGGACCCCCAATACCCCCCCCAGGGCCCCCTAATACCCCCCCCAGGGCCCCCTAATACCCCCCCAGGGCCCCCCCAAGAGACCCCAAATACCCCCCAAAGACCCCAAATACCCCCTCTGGGACCCCCAATACCCCCCCCGGGACCCCCAATACCCCCCCCGGGACCCCCAATACCGCCCCAGGGCCCCCCCAAGAGACCCCAAATACCCCCAAAGACCCCTAATAACCCCTCTGGGACCCCCAATACCCCCCCCGGGACCCCCAATACCCCCCCAGGGCCCCCCCAAGAGACTCCAAATATCCCCCAAAGACCCCCAATAACCCCTCTGGGACCCCCAATACCCCCCCGGGGACCCCCCAAGAGACCCCAAATACCCCCCCAGGGACCCCAAATACCCCCCAGACCCAAATACCCCCCCTGGGACCCCCAATACCCCCCCCAAACCCCAAATACCCCCTCTGGGACCCCCAATACCCCCCCTGGAACCCAAATACCCCCCCGGGACCCCCAATACCCCCCCAGGGACCCCCCCCAATACCCCCCCGGCCCCCCCCCGGCCCCCCACCGGGCAGGGGGCTGCGCTGGACGAAGGAGCGGAAGGTCTCGCGGGTGCGTTTGCGCTTCTCCTCGATGCACTGCAGGTCCCCTGCACCAGTAAGTCCCAGTTACCTCCCAGTAAGTCCCAGTTACCTCCCAGTAACCCCCAGTCAGCCCCCCAAGCACCCCCCAGAGCGGTCTCCCAGTCACACCAGTCACCTCCCGGTGACACCCGCTGACCACCCAGTCACCTCCAGTCACCTCCCGGTCACACCAGTTACCTCCCACTCAGCTCCCAGTTACTCCCAGTCACCTCCCAGTCACATCCGTTATCTCCCAGTTATCCCCCAGTTACTCACAGTCACTTCCCAGTCACTTCCCGGTGACACCCGCTGACCACCCAGTCACCTCCAGTCACCTCCCAGTCACACCAGTTACCTCCCACTCAGCTCCCAGTTACTCCCAGTCACCTCCCAGTTACCTCCCAGTCACAGCAGTTATCTCCAAGTTACCCTCCAGTTACTCCCAGTCACCTCCCAGTTACTCCCAGTCACCTCCAAGCCGCACCAAGCACCTCTCAGTTACCCCCCAGTTACTCCCAGTCACCTCCAGTCACCCCCCAGTTGCTCCCAGTCACCTCCAGTCATCTCCAAGCTGCACCAAGCACCTATCAGTTACCCCCCAGTTACTCCCAGTCACCTCCCAGTTGCTCCCAGTCACACTAGTGACCCTAAGGGGACCCAGGAGGACCCCAAAAGGACCCCAAAGCATCCCAAAGTGCCCCATAAGCGCCCTCAGGGTACCCCAAAAGGGTCCCGGGGGTACCCCGAAAGGAGCCAGGGTGCCCCAAAAGGACCCCAGAGCATCCCAAAGTGCCCCATAAGCGCCCTAAGGGTACCCCATAAGCGCCCTGGGGGTACCCCAAAAGGGTCCCGGGGGTACCCCGAAAGGAGCCAGGGTGCCCCAAAAGGACCCCAGAGCATCCTGAAGTGCCCCATAAGTGCCCCATAAGTGCCCCATAAGCGCCCTGGGGGTACCCCAAAAGGGTCCCGGGGGTACCCCGAAAGGAGCCAGGGTACCCCAAAAGGACCCCAGAGCATCCCAAAGTGCCCCATAAGTACCCTCAGGGTACCCCAAAAGGGTCCCGGGGGTACCCCGAAAGGAGCCAGGGTACCCCAAAAGGACCCCAGAGCATCCCAAAGTGCCCCATAAGCGCCCTAAGGGTACCCCATAAGCGCCCTGGGGGTACCCCAAAAGGGTCCCGGGGGTACCCCGAAAGGAGCCAGGGTGCCCCAAAAGGACCCCAGAGCATCCTGAAGTGCCCCATAAGTGCCCCATAAGTGCCCCATAAGCGCCCTGGGGGTACCCCAAAAGGGTCCCGGGGGTACCCCGAAAGGAGCCAGGGTACCCCAAAAGGACCCCAGAGCATCCCAAAGTGCCCCATAAGTACCCTCAGGGTACCCCAAAAGGGTCCCGGGGGTACCCCAAAAGGAGCCAGGGTACCCCAAAAGGACCCCAGAGCATCCCAAAGTGCCCCATAAGCGCCCTAAGGGTACCCCATAAGCGCCCTGGGGGTACCCCAAAAGGGTCCCGGGGGTACCCCGAAAGGAGCCAGGGTGCCCCAAAAGGACCCCAGAGCATCCTGAAGTGCCCCATAAGTGCCCTCAGGGTACCCCAAAAGGATGCCGGGGGTACCCCGAAAGGAGCCAGGGTGCCCCAAAAGGACCCAGGGGTACCCCAAAAGGACCCCAGAGCATCCCAAAGTGCCCCATAAGTGCCCCATAAGCGCCCTCAGGGTACCCCAAAAGGGTCCCGAGGGTACCCCGAAAGGAGCCAGGGTGCCCCAAAAGGACCCAGTGGTACCCCAAAAGGACCCCAAAGCATCCCAGAGTGCCCCATAAGCACCCTCAGGGTACCCCAAAAGGAGCCAGGGTACCCCAAAAGGAGCCAGGAGCACCCCAAAAGGACCCCAGAGCATCCCAAAGTGCCCCATAAGCGCCCTCAGGGTACCCCATAAGCGCCCTGGGGGTACCCCAAAAGGGTCCCGGGGGTACCCCGAAAGGAGCCAGGGTGCCCCAAAAGGACCCAGGGGTGCCCCAAAAGGACCCCAGAGCATCCCAAAGTGCCCCATAAGTGCCCCGGGGGTACCCCGAAAGGAGCCAGGGTGCCCCAAAAGGAGCCAGGGGTACCCCAAAAGGAGCCCAGAGCATCCCGAAGTACCCCATAAGTGCCCTCAGGGTACCCCAAAAGGAGCCAGGGTGCCCCAAAAGGACCCCAGAGCATCCTGAAGTGCCCCATAAGTGCCCTCAGGGTACCCCAAAAGGATGCCGGGGGTACCCCGAAAGGAGCCAGGGTGCCCCAAAAGGACCCCAAAGCATCCCAGAGTGCCCCATAAGCGCCCTGGGGGTACCCCAAAAGGATGCCGGGGGTACCCCGAAAGGAGCCAGGGTGCCCCAAAAGGACCCCAGAGCATCCCAAAGTGCCCCATAAGTGCCCCATAAGTACCCTCAGGGTACCCCAAAAGGATGCCGGGGGTACCCTGAAAGGAGCCAGGGTGCCCCAAAAGGACCCAGGGGTACCCCAAAAGGACCCCAGAGCATCCCAAAGTGCCCCATAAGTGCCCCGGGGGTACCCCGAAAGGAGCCAGGGTGCCCCGAAAGGAGCCAGGGTGCCCCAAAAGGACCCAGGGGTGCCTCAAAAGGAGCCCAGAGCATCCCAAAGTGCCCCATAAGTGCCCCGGGGGTACCCCGAAAGGAGCCAGGGTGCCCCGAAAGGAGCCAGGGTGCCCCAAAAGGACCCAGGGGTACCCCAAAAGGACCCCAGAGCATCCCAAAGTGCCCCATAAGCACCCTCAGGGTACCCCAAAAGGATGCCGGGGGTACCCCGAAAGGAGCCAGGGTGCCCCAAAAGGACCCCAGAGCATCCCAAAGTGCCCCAAAGTGCCCCATAAGTGCCCCATAAGCACCCTCAGGGTACCCCAAAAGGATGCCGGGGGTGCCCCGAAAGGAGCCAGGGTGCCCCAAAAGGACCCCAAAGCATCCCAAAGTGCCCCAAAGTGTCCCATAAGTGCCCCATAAGCACCCTCAGGGTACCCCAAAAGGATGCCGGGGGTACCCCGAAAGGAGCCAGGGTGCCCCAAAAGGACCCAGGGGTACCCCAAAAGGACCCCAGAGCATCCCAAAGTGCCCCATAAGTGCCCCATAAGCGCCCTCAGGGTACCCCAAAAGGGTCCCGGGGGTACCCCGAAAGGAGCCAGGGTGCCCCAAAAGGACCCAGGGGTACCCCAAAAGGACCCCAGAGCATCCCAAAGTGCCCCATAAGCGCCCTCAGGGTACCCCAAAAGGATGCCAGGGGTACCCCGAAAGGAGCCAGGGTACCCCAAAAGGACCCCAGAGCATCCCGAATTGCCCCATAAGCGCCCTCAGGGTACCCCAAAAGGATGCCGGGGGTACCCCGAAAGGAGCCAGGGTGCCCCAAAAGGACCCCAAAGCATCCCAAAGTGCCCCATAAGCACCCTCAGGGTACCCCAAAAGGATGCCGGGGGTACCCCGAAAGGAGCCAGGGGTACCCCAAAAGGAGCCCAGAGCATCCCGAAGTGCCCCATAAGCACCCTCAGGGTACCCCAAAAGGATGCCGGGGGTACCCCGAAAGGAGCCAGGGTGCCCCAAAAGGAGCCCAGAGCATCCCAAAGTGCCCCAAAGTGCCCCATAAGCACCCTCAGGGTACCCCAAAAGGATGCCGGGGTTACCCCGAAAGGAGCCAGCACCTGTGTGTGTGTGTGTGTATCTACGCGTGCGTCCCCCCAATGTCCCCATCCCGTTTCCCCCCCCCCCCGGGGGAGGAGGGGGGGTGGCGGCGGCGGTACCGTGGTGGGGCAGGTAGCGGAAGTCCATGGGTTCGCTGCGCTCGCGGTCGGAGGGGCGCTGGAGCTGCATGCGGACGGTGACGGGGTGGCGCAGGGCGGGCTCGCGGTAAGGGGGGGTGCGGAAGACGATGGCGACCTGGCGGTGGACGTCCGCCTGCGCGAAGGAGCCCTTCGCCTCCCACCCCTCCGCCGAAAAACGCACCTCGATGTCCTCTGCCGGGAAAAGGTTTGGGGGGGGGCGGTTAGATATGGGGGGGGGGGGGGGGACATGGGGGGTTGGGGGGCACCGGAGTTTGGGGGGAGGTAAGGTTTTTTTGGGGGGACACAGGTTTTGGGGGGATGCGGGTTTTGGGGGGGACACGGGTTTTGGGGGGACGCGGGAGTTTGGGGGGATGCAGGTTTTGGGGGGATGCGGGAGTTGGGGGGGACACAGGGGGCTGGGGGGGCACCGGAGTTTGGGGGGAGGTAATGTTTTTTTGGGGGGGGACAGGTTTTGGGGGGATGCGGGTTTTGGGGGGATGTGGGTTTTGGGGGGATGTGGGTTTTGGGGGGATGCGGGAGTTTGGGGGGGACACGGGAGTTGGGGGGGACACGGGAGTTGGGGGGGACACAGGTTTTGGGGGGACGCAGGAGTTGGGGGAGGGTCCGGGAGTTGGGGGGACACACAGGGGGCTGGGGGGGCACTGGAGTTTGGGGGGAGGCAAGGTTTTTTTGGGGGGACACAGGTTTTGGGGGGATGCGGGTTTTGGGGGGGACACGGGTTTTGGGGGGACGCGGGAGTTTGGGGGGATGCAGGTTTTGGGGGGATGCGGGAGTTGGGAGGGGACCCAGGGGGCTGGGGGGGCACCGGAGTTTGGGGGGAGGTAAGGTTTTTTTGGGGGGACACAGGTTTTGGGGGGATGTGGGTTTTGGGGGGATGTGGGTTTTGGGGGGGATGCGGGAGTTGGGGGGGGGGACAGGGGGTGGGGGGGCACCGGAGTTTGGGGGGAGGCAAGGTTTTTTTGGGGGGACACAGGTTTTGGGGGGGAGACAGGTTTTGGGGGGATGTGGGTTTTGGGGGGATGCGGGTTTTGGGGGGACACACAGGGGGCTGGGGGGGCACCGGAGTTTGGGGGGAGGTAAGGTTTTTTTGGGGGGACACAGGTTTTGGGGGGACACAGGTTTTGGGGGGATGCGGGTTTTGGGGGGATGCAGGAGTTAGGGGGGACACAGGGGGTGGGGGGGCACCGGAGTTTGGGGGGAGGCAAGGTTTTTTTGGGGGGGGACAGGTTTTGGGGGGACGCAGGAGTTTGGGGGGACGCGGGTTTTGGGGGGACGCGGGAGTTGGGGGGACACAGGGGCTGGGGGGGCACTGGAGTTTGGGGGGAGGCAAGGTTTTTTTGGGGGTACACAGGTTTTGGGGGGATGCGGGAGTTAGGGGGGGACACAGGGGGTGGGGGGGCACCGGAGTTTGGGGGGAGGCAAGGTTTTTTTGGGGGGACACAGGTTTTGGGGGGATGCGGGAGTTGGGGGGGGACACGGGAGTTGGGGAGGGGAACCAGGTTTTGGGGGGGACACAGGTTTTGGGGGGATGCGGGAGTTGGGGGGACACACAGGGGGCTGGGGGGGCACCGGAGTTTGGGGGGAGGTAAGGTTTTTTTGGGGGGACACGGGTTTTGGGGGGATGCGGGTTTTGGGGGGATGTGGGTTTTGGGGGGGATGCGGGAGTTGGGGGGGACACGGGAGTTGGGGGGGGGAACCAGGTTTTGGGGGGGACACAGGTTTTGGGGGGACGCGGGTTTGGGGGGGACGCGGGTTTGGGGGGGACACGGGTTTTGGGGGGATGCGGGTTTTGGGGGGATGTGGGTTTTGGGGGGATGCGGGAGTTAGGGGGGGACACAGGAGTTGGGGGGGACCCAGGAGTTGGGGGGGGACACAGGGGGCTGGGGGGGCACCGGAGTTTGGGGGGAGGCAAGGTTTTTTGGGGGGACACAGGTTTTGGGGGGATGCGGGTTTTGGGGGGGACACGGGTTTTGGGGGGATGTGGGTTTTGGGGGGATGCGGGAGTTAGGTGGGGACACAGGGGGTGGGGGGGCACCGGAGTTTGGGGGGAGGTAAGGTTTTTTTGGGGGGACACAGGTTTTGGGGGGGGGACAGGTTTTGGGGGGATGTGGGTTTTGGGGGGATGCGGGTTTTGGGGGGACACACAGGGGGCTGGGGGGGCACCGGAGTTTGGGGGGAGGTAAGGTTTTTTTGGGGGGACACAGGTTTTGGGGGGACACAGGTTTTGGGGGGATGCGGGTTTTGGGGGGATGCGGGAGTTGGGGGGGACACGGGAGTTGGGGGGGGGAACCAGGTTTTGGGGGGGACACATGTTTTGGGGGGATGTGAGAGTTTGGGGGGGGACCCAGGAGTTGGGGGGGGACACAGGGGGCTGGGGGGGCACCGGAGTTTGGGGGGAGGCAAGGTTTTTTTGGGGGGACACAGGTTTTGGGGGGGGGACAGGTTTTGGGGGGGACACAGGAGTTGGGGGGGGGTCCAGGAATTTGGGGGGGACACAGGAGGTGGGGGGGGTTCCAGGAGTTTGGGGGGGACACAGGAGTTTGGGGGGGGGGTGTCCAGGAATTTGGGGGGGACACAGGAGTTGGGGGGGGACCCAAGAGTTGGGGGGGGGACACAGGGGGCTGGGGGGGGCACCGGAGTTTGGGGGGAGGCCAGGTTTTTTTGGGGGAACACAGGTTTTGGGGGGATGCGGGAGTTTGGGGGGACACGGGAGTTGGGGGGGACACACGGGAGTTGGGGGGGATCCAGGAGTTGGGGGGACCCAGGAGGTGGGGGGGGGTCCAGGAATTTGGGGGGGACACAGGTTTTGGGGGGATGCGGGAGTTGGGGGGACGCGGGAGTTTTGGGGGGGACCCAGGAGGTGTCCAGAGTTTTGGGGGGGGGGGGGTGTCCCAGGTTTTTTGGGGGGGTCCCAGGGTTTTTTTGGGGGGTCACAGGGTTTTTGGGGGGGGTCCCCGGGTTTTTTGGGGGGGTCCCAGGAGTTTGGGGGGGGGGCAGGAGTTTGGGGGGGGGGTCCCAGGAGTTTGGGGGGGTCCCAGGGATTTTGGGGGGGTCCCAGGAGTTGGGGGGGGGCAGGAGTTTGGGGGGGGTCCCAGGAGTTTGGGGGGGTCCCAGGGTTTTTGGGGGGGTCCCAGGAGTTGGGGGGGGGCAGGAGTTTGGGGGGGGTCCCAGGAGTTTGGGGGGGTCCCAGGGTTTTTGGGGGGGGGTCCCAGGGATTTTGGGAGGGTCCCAGGGATTTTGGGGGGTCCCAGGGAGTTTGGGGGGGTCCCAGGGATTTTGGGAGGGTCCCAGGGATTTTGGGGGGGTCCCAGGAGATTGGGGGGGTCCCAGGGATTTTGGGGGGGTCCCAAGGTTTTTGGGGGGGTCCCAGGAGTTTGGGGGGGTCCCAGGGTTTTTGGGGGGTCCCAGGAGTTTGGGGGGGGGTCCCAGGAGTTTGGGGGGGTCCCAGGGATTTTGGGGGGGTCCCAGGAGTTTGGGGGGGTCCCAGGGATTTTGGGGGGGTCCCAAGGTTTTTGGGGGGGTCCCAGGAGTTTGGGGGGGTCCCAGGGTTTTTGGGGGGTCCCAGGAGTTTGGGGGGGGTCCCAGGGTTTTTGGGGGGGGTCCCCAGGTTTTTTGGGGGGGTCCCAGGAGTTTGGGGGGGGGGCAGGAGTTTGGGGGGGTCCCAGGAGTTTGGGGGGGTCCCAAGGTTTTTGGGGGGGTCCCAAGGTTTTTTGGGGGGGGTCCCAGGAGTTTGGGGGGGGCAGGGATTTTTGGGGGGGTCCCAGGGTTTTTTGGGGCGGTCCCAGGGTTTTGGGGGGGGTCCCAGGAGTCTGGGGGGGGGGGGACAGGGATTTTTGGGGGGGTCCCAGGGTTTTTTGGGGGGGTGTCCCCCGGGGAGCGCTGACCTTTCTGGACTTTGTCACAGAGGAGGAAGATCTCGTCCCCCCCCCGGCAGCTCCCGGAGTTGCGGTTCACCCGGCAGATGCGCAGCTCCGCCGTGCTGGGGGCGCCTGGGGACACCGCGGGGACACCGCGGGGACACGGCGGCGTCACACGGGGTCCCACGGGGTGACACGGGGTGACACGGGGTCATACCGGGTGCCAGGGGGACATACAGGTGACATGGGGGGACACAGAGCGACATACAGGTGACACGGGGTGACACGGGGACATACAGGTGACATGGGGTCGTACGGGGTGACACGGGGTGGCACAGAGTGACACAGAGTGACACGGGGTCATATAGGTGACAGGGGGGACACAGAGCGACATACAGGTGACACGGGGTGACACGGGGACATACAGGTGACATGGGGTCATACGGGGTAACACGGGGTGACACAGAGTGATGTACAAGTGACACCGGGTCATATAGGTGACATGGGGTGACACAGAGCGACATAGAGGTGACACGGGGTCATATAGGTGACACGGGGTGACACAGAGTGACATAGAGGTGACATGAGGTCATATAGGTGACATGGGGTGACACACAGTGACATACAGGTGACATGGGGTCGTACAGGGTGACACGGGGTGACGTAGGGTGACACAGAGTGACGTACACGCGACACAAGGTCATATAGGTGACATGGGGTGACACAGAGTGACGTACAGGTGACACAGGGACATACAGGTGACATGGGGTCGTACGGGGTGACACGGGGTGGCACAGAGTGACACAGAGTGACACGGGGTCATATAGGTGACAGGGGGGGGACACAGAGCGACATACAGGTGACACGGGGTGACACGGGGACATACAGGTGACATGGGGTCATACGGGGTAACACGGGGTGACACAGAGTGATGTACAAGTGACACCGGGTCATATAGGTGACATGGGGTGACACAGAGCGACATAGAGGTGACACGGGGTCATATAGGTGACACGGGGTGACACAGAGTGACATAGAGGTGACATGAGATCATATAGGTGACATGGGGTGACACAGAGTGACATACAGGTGACATGGGGTCGTACAGGGTGACACGGGGTGACGTAGGGCGACACAGAGTGACGTACAGGCGACACGGGGTCATATAGGTGACATGGGGTCGTACGGGGTGACACGGGGTGACACAGAGTGACATAGAGGTGACATGAGGTCATATAGGTGACATGGGGTGACACAGAGTGACATACAGGTGACATGGGGTCGTACAGGGTGACACGGGGTGACACAGAGTGACATACAGGTGACATAAGGTCATATAGGTGACATGGGGTGACACAGAGTGACATACAGGTGGCATGGGGTCGTACAGGGTGACACGGGGTGACGTAGGGCGACACAGAGTGACGTACACGCGACACAAGGTCATATAGGTGACATGGGGTGACACAGAGTGACATACAGGTGACATGAGGTCGTACAGAGTGACATGAGGTGACACAGGGTGACACAGAGTGACATAAAGGTGACATGGGGCCATACGGGGTGACATGGGGTGACATGGGGACATACAGGTGACATGGGGTGATGCAGGGTGACACAGGGTGACATGCAGGTGACATAGGGCCATATGGGGTGACACGGGGTCATACAGGGCGACGTGGGGTGACATACAGGTGACATGGGGTCATACAGGTGACATGGGGTGACACAGAGTGACGTACAGGTGACGGAGGGTCATACAGGGTGACACGGAGACGCATAGTTGACGCGGGGTGACACAAGGTCACACACAGCGACGTGGGGTGACACGGGGTGACGTGGGGCGGTACAGGGTGACACGGGGACATACGGGTGACACGGGGTGAGTCTGGGGGGGCTACTGGTGGTCAGAGGGGGCTACAAGAGCTCTGGGGGGGCTACTGGGGGTTGGGGGGTTTTGGGGGGGCTACAGGGGGTCTGGGGGGCTACTGGGGGTTGGGGGGGCTACGGGTAGTCGGGGGGGCTACTGGGGGGTGTGGGGGGGCTATGGGTAGTCGGGGGGCTACAGGGGGTCTGGGGGGGCTACTGGGGGTCGGGGGGCTACTGGGGTGTGGGGGGGCTACAGGGGGTCTGGGGGGGCTACTGGGGGTCTGGGGAACTACGGGTAGTCGGGGGCTACTGGGGGTCGGGTGTGGCTACTGGGGGGTTCAGGGGGGCTAGGGGTAGTCAGGGGGGCTACAAGAGGTCAGGGGGCTACTGGGGGTCGGGGGGGCTACAGGTAGTTGGGGGGCTACAAGAGGTTGGGGGGGGCTACAGGTAGTCGGGGAGGCTACTAGGGGTCTGGGGGCTACTGGGGGTCGGGTGGGGCTACTGGGGGGTTTGGGGGGGCTACAAGAGTTCGGGGGGCTACGGGTAGTCCAGGGGGCTACTAGGGGTCTGGGGGGTCTATTGGGTCTTGGGCGGCTACTGGGGGGTGGGGGGGCCTACGGGTAGTCAGGGGGGCTACTGGGAGTCAGGTGGGGCTACTGGGGGGGCTACTGGGGGGGCTACGGGTAGTCAGGGGGGCTACAAGAGTTCGGGGGGCTACTGGGTGTTGGGGGGCTATGGGTAGTCAGGGGGGCTACTGGGGGTTGGGTGGGGCTACTGGGGGGTTTGGGGGGGGCTAGGGGTAGTCAGGGGGGCTACAAGAGTTCGGGGGGCTACTGGTAGTCGGGGGGCTACTAGGGGTCGGGTGTGGTTACTGGGGGTCGGGGGGGGCTACAGGTAGTCGGGGGGGCTACAGGTAGTCCATGGGGCCTATTGGGTGTCAGGGGGGCTACTGGGGGTCTGGGGGGCTACTGGGGGGTGGGGGAGGGCTACCGGGGGGTGGGGGAGGGGACTCACGGTTGTCGTAGACGGGCTGGGAGAGGACGGGGGGGAGGGGGCGCAGCCCCCCGGGACCCCTCACCCACACCTGGAAGCAGAGTCGCACCGCGCTCAGGTCGTACTCGCCCCCGCGCTGCTCCGCCGGCACTGCCGGGACACGCCGCCGCCACCAGTAACCACCAGTAACCACCAGTAAGAACCAGTAACACCCCCCACACCCCCTCAGACACCCCCCCGAGCACACCCAGGAACCCCAGTGCTCCCAATAGCCACCAGTAAACCCCCAGGCACTCCCAGGGACCCCCCCACATTGCTACCAGTAACCACCAGTAAACACCAGTAACCACCAGTAAGAACCAGTAACACCCCCCACACCCCTTCAGACACCCCCCCAAGCACACCCAGGAACCCCAGTGCTCCCAATAGCCACCAGTAAACCCCCCCGCACTCCCAGAGACCACCCCACATTGCTCCCAGTAACCACCAGTAAACACCAGTAACCACCAGTAAACACCAGTAACCACCAGTAAGAACCAGTAAGAACCAGTAACACCCCCCACACCCCCTCAGACACCCCCCCGAGCACACCCAGGAACCCCAGTGCTCCCAATAGCCACCAGTAAACCCCCAGGCACTCCCAGGGACCCCCCCACATTGCTACCAGTAACCACCAGTAAACACCAGTAACCACCAGTAAGAACCAGTAACACCCCCCACACCCCCTCAGACACCCCCCCAAGCACCCCCAGGAACCCCAGTGCTCCCAATTGCCACCAGTAACCCCCCCGGCACCCCCAGGAATCCCCCCGCAGTGCTCCCAGTAACCCTCCCAATCCTGTCCACTAAGCCCCAGTGCCTCCCAGTAGCCCCCAGACACCCCCCAGTAACCCCCAATGCCCCCCAGTAACCCCCACCCCTTTCCAGTCCCTCCCAGTCCCCCTCCCAGTGCACCCAGTCCCTCTCCCAGTGCTCCCAGTCCATCCCAGTCCCCCTCCCAGTGCCCCCAGTCCCCCTACCAGTCCTCCCAGTCCCCCTACCAGCCCTCCCAGTCCATCCCAGTCCCCCTTCCAGTCCTCCCAGTCCGTCCCAGTCCCCCTCCCAGTGCTCCCAGTCCCCCTACCAGTGCCCCCAGTCCCCCTACCAGTCCTCCCAGGCCCCCTCCCAGCGCTCTCAGTCCATCCCAGTCCCCCTTCCAGTCCTCCCAGTCCGTCCCAGTCCATCCCAGTCCCCCTCCCAGTGCTCCCAGTCCCCCTCCCAGTGCCCCCAGTCCCCCTACCAGTCCTCCCAGTCCATCCCAGTCCCCCTTCCAGTCCTCCCAGTCCGACCCAGTCCCCCTCCCAGTGCTCCCAGTCCCCCTCCCAGTGCCCCCAGTACCCCTACCAGTCCTCCCAGTCCCCCTACCAGTCCTCCCAGTCCCTCTCCCAGTGTTCCCAGGCCCTCTCCCAGTGCTCCCAGTGCCCCCAGTCCATCCCAGTCCCCCTCCCAGTGCCCCCAGTCCCTCCCAGTCCTCCCAGTTACCGTTGAAGGGGTTGTTATTGGTGCGGATCCGTTCGGCCACGGCCGCTTCCAACTCCCGTTTTTTCACGCACTGAATCCCTAAATTCTGGAAACTGACCCCAAAACGGAGAGGGTCACCCCCAGACGCCCCTGTCCCCAACACCCCATATATTGGGGGGGGGCCCATAAATCGGGGGGGACCCCATATATAGGGGGACCCCCTATATTTTGGGGGGGCCCCATATAAGGGGGAACCCCATATTTTGGGGGGGACGCCATAAATTTGGGGGAGACCCCATATATTGGGAAGGACACCCCATATATTGGGGGGACTCAATATAAGGGGGGACCCCATAAATTCGGGGGACCCCATAGAAAGAGGGGGACCCCATATATTTTGGGGGGACCCCATATAAAGAGAGGGACCCCAATATACTTGGGGGACCCCAATATAATGGGGGGACCCCATATATTTGGGGGGACCCCAATATAAGGAGGGGGACCCCATATATTTGGGAGGGGACCCCATAAATTGGGGGACACCCCATATATTGGGGGGACCCCCATATATTGGGGGTCTCAATATAAGGGGGGGACCCCATATAAAGAGGGGGGACCCCATATATTGGGGGAGACCCCAACATAAGGAGGGGGACCCCATATTTTGGGGGGACCCCATATATTTTTGGGGGACCCCAATATAATGGGGGGACCCCATATTTTTGGGGGGGACCCCATATAATGAGAAGGACCCCATATTTTGGGGATACCCCATATATTTGGGGGGACCCCAATATAAGGAGGGGGACCCCATATATTTGGGAGGGGACCTCATAAATTGGGGGACACCCCATATATTGGGGGGACCCCCCATATATTGGGGGTCTCAATATAAGGGGGGGACCCCATATAAAGAGGGGGGACCCCATATATTGGGGGAGACCCCAACATAAGGAGGGGGACCCCATATTTTGGGGGGACCCCATATATTTTTGGGGGACCCCAATATAATGGGGGGACCCCATATTTTTGGGGGGGACCCCATATAACGAGAAGGACCCCATATTTTGGGGGGACCCCATATATTTGGGGGGACCCCAATATAAGGAGGGGGACCCCAATATAAGGAGGGGGACCCCATAAATTGGGGGACACCCCATATATTGGGTGGACCCCCCATATATTGGGGGTCTCAATATAAGGGGGGGACCCCATATAAAGAGGGGGGACCCCATATATTGGGGGAGACCCCAACATAAGGAGGGGGACCCCATATTTTGGGGGGACCCCATATATTTTTGGGGGACCCCAATATAATGGGGGGACCCCATATTTTTGGGGGGGACCCCATATAACGAGAAGGACCCCATATTTTGGGGGGACCCCATATATTTGGGAGGGGACCCCATAAATTGGGGGACACCCCATATACTGGGGGGACCCCCCATATATTGGGGGTCTCAATATAAGGGGGGGACCCCATATAAAGAGGGGAGACCCCATATATGGGGGGAGACCCCAATATAAGGAGGGGGACCCCATATTTTTGGGGAACCCCATATTTTTGGGGGGACCCCATACATTTGGGGGGACCCCATATAACGAGGAGGCCATACTTTTGGGGGGGACCCCACATATTTTGGGGGGGGACCCCACATATTTTGGGGGGAGGACCCCATATTTTGGGGTGTGGGGGGGGTGTCACCCCACATTTTTGGGGGAGGGACGGACAGACGGACGGGGCCCCACCTGTGGACGTTGCGCTCGGGGGGCAGCTCGGCCTCGTAGTACCCGTCGCGACAGTCTTTGCCCACCAGTTCGTGGGGGTGGGGGCGGTGGGGGGGCTCCTTCGTCACCAGCGACACCCTCACCCGCCCCGGCCCCCGGTAGTTATTTATCTGGGGAAAAAAAAAACTATACTGGTTTATACTGGTTTATACTGGTTTATACTGGGAGGCTCACGGGGACGGTGGGGTGGGTCTCGGGAAGGCACGGGGTGAGCTCCTCAGGGGGTAGGGGGAGTGGGGGGAGGGGGTTCTGGGAGGGGTGAAGGGGGTTACCGCGCAGGCAGAAGTTCATACTGGTTTATACTGGTGTATAGTGGGAGAGTCAAATGGATGAGAGAGGGGGTCTTGGTGAGGTGGGTGATGGGCGAAGCGGAGGTGGAGGCGCTGGGAGGGGGGTGGGAGGACTTGAGGGGGGTCCCCGGGTGGGTATCAGCGCATCGTGCTTTATACTGGTTTATACTGGTTGATACTGGGGTATAATGGGAGACTCACGCAAATGGTGGGGTGGGGCTTGGTGGGGCAGGGGCTGAGCTCCGTGGGGATGGGGGAGACCAGGGGGGGCTCTGGGAGGTGTCAGGGGGGTTCCTGGGCAGGCAGGAGTTCATACTGGTGTATACTGGGTCATACCCATTTATACTGGTTTATACTGGTTTATACTGGGAGACTCACGCGGATGGTGGGGTGGGTCTTGGCGGTGTCGGTGCTGTGCTCCCCAGGGACGGGGGCACCAGGGGGGGTTCTGGGAGGTGTCAGGGGGGTTCCTGGGCAGGCAGGAGTTCATACTGGTGCATACTGGGTCATACCCATTTATACTGGGTCATACTGGTTTATACTGGGAAATTCACGTGAATGGTGGGGTGGGTCTTGGCGGTGTCGGTGCTGTGCTCCCCGGGGACGGGGGCACCAGGGGGGGTTCTGGGAGGGGTCAGGGGGTGCCTGAGAAGGTACCAGCTCATACTGGTTTATACTGGTTTATACTGGTTTATACTGGGAGACTCACACGGATGGTGGGGTGGGTCTTGGTGGTGTCGGTGCTGTGCTCCCCGGGGATGCTGCCGGCCGAACGGCCCTCGCACTTGTAGCGGAAGCGCATCCCCCGCGGCTTCGGCTGCTCCAGGATCTCCACGTAGGGGGCGCCCCCCCCAACCTCTCCTGGGGGGAGGGGAGGGGGGGGTGTCCGGGTGAGCCCCCCATAGCGGGTGACCCCCCAAAAGGGGACCCCAATGTCCCAGTGCCCCCCCCATAGGGGGTGACCCCCCCAAAAAGGGACCCCAATATCCCAGTGCCCCCCCCATAGGGGACCCAATTGTCCCAGTGCCCCCCCCAGGGGTGACCCCCCCAAAAAGGGGACCCCAATATCCCAGTGCCCCCCCATAGGGGACCCCAATGTCCCAGTGCCCCCCCCATAGGGGGTGACCCCCCCCATAGGGGACCCCAATATCCCAGTGCCCCCCCCATAGGGGACCCAATTCTCCCAGTGCCCCCCCCATAGGGGTGACCCCCCCATAGGGGACCCCAATGTCCCAGTGATCCCCCATAGGGGTGACCCCCCCCCATAGCAGACCCCAATATCCCAGTGCCCCCCCATAGGGGACCCAATTGTCCCAGTGACCCCCCATAGGGGGTGACCCCCCCAAAAAGGGACCCCAATATCCCAGTGCACCCCCCATAGGGGACCCAATTGTCCCAGTGCCCCCCCCTAGGGGTGACCCCCCCAAAAAGGGGACCCCAATATCCCAGTGCCCCCCCCATAGGGGACCCCAATTGTCCCAGTGCCCCCCCCATAGGGAGTGACCCCCCCATAGGGGACCCCAATATCCCAGTGCCCCCCCATAGGGGTGACCCCCCCATAGGGGACCCCGATGTCCCAGTCACCCCCCCATAGGGAGTGCCCCCCCCCCAAATGGACCCCAGTGTCCCAGTGCCCCCCCCATAGGGGACCCAGTTGTCCCAGTGCCCCCCCCCATAGGGGGTGCCCCCCCCCCATAGGGGACCCCGATGTCCCAGTGCCCCCCCATAGGGGGTGACCCCCCCATAGGGGACCCAAGCGACCCCCCCATTGCCCCCCCCCCCCCCCCCACTCACCCTGCGCGCCCCAGTCCTGCTGCAGGAGGAAGGGCAGAAGATCCGGGGGGGTCACTGGGGGGGGGGGGAACAGAAAGAGGGGGGGGTGTCACATTAAGGGGGGGGTCACATTAAGGAGGGGGGTCCCCCCAAAACCCTTCAGCCCCCCCCCCCTCCTTTTTTAACGCCCCCTCCCTCCTTAAAGCGCCTTTGAGCCTCTGTTAACCCTGAAACCTACTGACGGCAATGCCGCCCCCC
>NW_028128721.1:0-33228 GCF_965231255.1 Vanellus vanellus | reverse complement strand
GCTGCTTCTCACTGCCTCCTGGAACCCCTTCAAATGCCCTAGACAATTTGGCCCTCTCTGCTTTCCTGAAAAGTCTATCCTCAAAAGCACCTTTTTTCACTTTCGGCGCTGTTTGGAGCAAAAAAGACAAACGTCCAGCTTTTGCTGCCACAGCAAAGGTGCCAGCGGGGAAAAGTGATGCTGCTTCTCACTGCCTCCTGGAACCCCTTCAAATGCCCCAGACAATTTGGCCCTCTCTGCTTTCCTGAAAAGTCTATCCTCAAAAGCACCTTTTTTCACTTTCGGCGCTGTTTGGAGCAAAAAAGACAAACGTCCAGCTTTTGCTGCCACAGCAAAGGTGCCAGCGGGGAAAAGTGATGCTGCTTCTCACTGCCTCCTGGAACCCCTTCAAATGCCCCAGACAATTTGGCCCTCTCTGCTTTCCTGAGGACTCTATCCTCAAAAGCACCTTTTTTCACTTTCGGCGCCCTCCGGAGCAAAAAAGACAAACGTCCAGCTTTTGCTGCCACAGCAAAGGTGCCAGCGGGGAAAAGTGATGCTGCTTCTCACTGCCTCCTGGAACCCCTTCAAATGCCCCACACAATTTGGCCCTCTCTGCTTTCCTGCGCACTCTATCCTCAAAAGCACCTTTTTTCACTTTCGGCGCTGTTTGGAGCAAAAAAGACAAAGGTCCAGCTTTTGCTGCCACAGCAAAGGTGCCAGCGGGGAAAAGTGATGCTGCTTCTCACTGCCTCCTGGAACCCCTTCAAATGCCCCAGACAATTTGGCCCTCTCTGCTTTCCTGAAAAGTCTATCCTCAAAAGCACCTTTTTTCACTTTCGGCGCTGTTTGGAGCAAAAAAGACAAACGTCCAGCTTTTGCTGCCACAGCAAAGGTGCCAGCGGGGAAAAGTGATGCTGCTTCTCACTGCCTCCTGGAACCCCTTCAAATGCCCTAGACAATTTGGCCCTCTCTGCTTTCCTGAAAAGTCTATCCTCAAAAGCACCTTTTTTCACTTTCGGCGCTGTTTGGAGCAAAAAAGACAAACGTCCAGCTTTTGCTGCCACAGCAAAGGTGCCAGCGGGGAAAAGTGATGCTGCTTCTCACTGCCTCCTGGAACCCCTTCAAATGCCCCACACAATTTGGCCCTCTCTGCTTTCCTGAAAAGTCTATCCTCAAAAGCACCTTTTTTCACTTTCGGCGCTGTTTGGAGCAAAAAAGACAAACGTCCAGCTTTTGCTGCCACAGCAAAGGTGCCAGCGGGGAAAAGTGATGCTGCTTCTCACTGCCTCCTGGAACCCCTTCAAATGCCCCAGACAATTTGGCCCTCTCTGCTTTCCTGCGCACGCTATCCTCAAAAGCACCTTTTTTCACTTTTGGCGCTGTTTGGAGCAAAAAAGACAAACGTCCAGCTTTTGCTGCCACAGCAAAAGTGCCAGCGGGGAAAAGTGATGCTGGTCCTCACTGCCTCCTGGAACCCCTTCAAATGCCCCACACAATTTGGCCCTCTCTGCTTTCCTGAAAAGTCTATCCTCAAAAGCACCTTTTTTCACTTTCGGCGCTGTTTGGAGCAAAAAAGACAAACGTCCAGCTTTTGCTGCCACAGCAAAGGTGCCAGCGGGGAAAAGTGATGCTGCTTCTCACTGCCTCCTGGAACCCCTTCAAATGCCCCACACAATTTGGCCCTCTCTGCTTTCCTGAGGACTCTATCCTCAAAAGCACCTTTTTTCACTTTCGGCGCTGTTTGGAGCAAAAAAGACAAACGTCCAGCTTTTGCTGCCACAGCAAAGGTGCCAGCGGGGAAAAGTGATGCTGCTTCTCACTGCCTCCTGGAACCCCTTCAAATGCCCCACACAATTTGGCCCTCTCTGCTTTCCTGAAAAGTCTATCCTCAAAAGCACCTTTTTTCACTTTCGGCACCCTCCGGAGCAAAAAAGACAAACGTCCAGCTTTTGCTGCCACAGCAAAGGTGCCAGCGGGGAAAAGTGATGCTGCTTCTCACTGCCTCCTGGAACCCCTTCAAATGCCCCAGACAATTTGGCCCTCTCTGCTTTCCTGAAAAGTCTATCCTCAAAAGCACCTTTTTTCACTTTCGGCGCCCTCCGGAGCAAAAAAGACAAACGTCCAGCTTTTGCTGCCACAGCAAAGGTGCCAGCGGGGAAAAGTGATGCTGCTTCTCACTGCCTCCTGGAACCCCTTCAAATGCCCCAGACAATTTGGCCCTCTCTGCTTTCCTGAAAAGTCTATCCTCAAAAGCACCTTTTTTCACTTTCGGCGCTGTTTGGAGCAAAAAAGACAAACGTCCAGCTTTTGCTGCCACAGCAAAGGTGCCAGCGGGGAAAAGTGATGCTGCTTCTCACTGCCTCCTGGAACCCCTTCAAATGCCCCAGACAATTTGGCCCTCTCTGCTTTCCTGCGCACGCTATCCTCAAAAGCACCTTTTTTCACTTTCGGCGCTGTTTGGAGCAAAAAAGACAAACGTCCAGCTTTTGCTGCCACAGCAAAGGTGCCAGTGGGGAAAAGTGATGCTGCTTCTCACTGCCTCCTGGAACCCCTTCAAATGCCCCAGACAATTTGGCCCTCTCTGCTTTCCTGAAAAGTCTATCCTCAAAAGCACCTTTTTTCACTTTCGGCGCTGTTTGGAGCAAAAAAGACAAAGGTCCAGCTTTTGCTGCCACAGCAAAGGTGCCAGCGGGGAAAAGTGATGCTGCTTCTCACTGCCTCCTGGAACCCCTTCAAATGCCCCAGACAATTTGGCCCTCTCTGCTTTCCTGAAAAGTCTATCCTCAAAAGCACCTTTTTTCACTTTCGGCGCTGTTTGGAGCAAAAAAGACAAACGTCCAGCTTTTGCTGCCACAGCAAAGGTGCCAGCGGGGAAAAGTGATGCTGCTTCTCACTGCCTCCTGGAACCCCTTCAAATGCCCCACACAATTTGGCCCTCTCTGCTTTCCTGCGCACGCTATCCTCAAAAGCACCTTTTTTCACTTTCGGCGCTGTTTGGAGCAAAAAAGACAAACGTCCAGCTTTTGCTGCCACAGCAAAGGTGCCAGCGGGGAAAAGTGATGCTGCTTCTCACTGCCTCCTGGAACCCCTTCAAATGCCCCAGACAATTTGGCCCTCTCTGCTTTCCTGCGCACGCTATCCTCAAAAGCACCTTTTTTCACTTTCGGCGCTGTTTGGAGCAAAAAAGACAAACGTCCAGCTTTTGCTGCCACAGCAAAGGTGCCAGCGGGGAAAAGTGATGCTGCTTCTCACTGCCTCCTGGAACCCCTTCAAATGCCCCAGACAATTTGGCCCTCTCTGCTTTCCTGCGCACGCTATCCTCAAAAGCACCTTTTTTCACTTTCGGCGCTGTTTGGAGCAAAAAAGACAAACGTCCAGCTTTTGCTGCCACAGCAAAGGTGCCAGCGGGGAAAAGTGATGCTGCTTCTCACTGCCTCCTGGAACCCCTTCAAATGCCCCACACAATTTGGCCCTCTCTGCTTTCCTGAAAAGTCTATCCTCAAAAGCACCTTTTTTCACTTTCGGCGCTGTTTGGAGCAAAAAAGACAAAGGTCCAGCTTTTGCTGCCACAGCAAAGGTGCCAGCGGGGAAAAGTGATGCTGCTTCTCACTGCCTCCTGGAACCCCTTCAAATGCCCCACACAATTTGGCCCTCTCTGCTTTCCTGAAAAGTCTATCCTCAAAAGCACCTTTTTTCACTTTCGGCGCCCTCCGGAGCAAAAAAGACAAACGTCCAGCTTTTGCTGCCACAGCAAAGGTGCCAGCGGGGAAAAGTGATGCTGCTTCTCACTGCCTCCTGGAACCCCTTCAAATGCCCCAGACAATTTGGCCCTCTCTGCTTTCCTGAGGACTCTATCCTCAAAAGCACCTTTTTTCAATTTCGGCGCCCTCCGGAGCAAAAAAGACAAACGTCCAGCTTTTGCTGCCACAGCAAAGGTGCCAGCGGGGAAAAGTGATGCTGCTTCTCACTGCCTCCTGGAACCCCTTCAAATGCCCCACACAATTTGGCCCTCTCTGCTTTCCTGAAAAGTCTATCCTCAAAAGCACCTTTTTTCACTTTCGGCGCTGTTTGGAGCAAAAAAGACAAACGTCCAGCTTTTGCTGCCACAGCAAAGGTGCCAGCGGGGAAAAGTGATGCTGCTTCTCACTGCCTCCTGGAACCCCTTCAAATGCCCCAGACAATTTGGCCCTCTCTGCTTTCCTGAAAAGTCTATCCTCAAAAGCACCTTTTTTCACTTTCGGCGCTGTTTGGAGCAAAAAAAACAAACGTCCAGCTTTTGCTGCCACAGCAAAGGTGCCAGCGGGGAAAAGTGATGCTGCTTCTCACTGCCTCCTGGAACCCCTTCAAATGCCCCAGACAATTTGGCCCTGTCTGCTTTCCTGAGGACTCTATCCTCAAAAGCACCTTTTTTCACTTTCGGCGCTGTTTGGAGCAAAAAAGACAAAGGTCCAGCTTTTGCTGCCACAGCAAAGGTGCCAGCGGGGAAAAGTGATGCTGCTTCTCACTGCCTCCTGGAACCCCTTCAAATGCCCCAGACAATTTGGCCCTCTCTGCTTTCCTGCGCACGCTATCCTCAAAAGCACCTTTTTTCACTTTCGGCGCTGTTTGGAGCAAAAAAGACAAACGTCCAGCTTTTGCTGCCACAGCAAAGGTGCCAGCGGGGAAAAGTGATGCTGGTCCTCACTGCCTCCTGGAACCCCTTCAAATGCCCCAGACAATTTGGCCCTCTCTGCTTTCCTGAAAAGTCTATCCTCAAAAGCACCTTTTTTCACTTTCGGCGCTGTTTGGAGCAAAAAAGACAAACGTCCAGCTTTTGCTGCCACAGCAAAGGTGCCAGCGGGGAAAAGTGATGCTGCTTCTCACTGCCTCCTGGAACCCCTTCAAATGCCCCAGACAATTTGGCCCTCTCTGCTTTCCTGAAAAGTCTATCCTCAAAAGCACCTTTTTTCACTTTCGGCGCTGTTTGGAGCAAAAAAGACAAACGTCCAGCTTTTGCTGCCACAGCAAAGGTGCCAGCGGGGAAAAGTGATGCTGCTTCTCACTACCTCCTGGAACCCCTTCAAATGCCCCAGACAATTTGGCCCTCTCTGCTTTCCTGAAAAGTCTATCCTCAAAAGCACCTTTTTTCACTTTCGGCGCTGTTTGGAGCAAAAAAGACAAACGTCCAGCTTTTGCTGCCACAGCAAAGGTGCCAGCGGGGAAAAGTGATGCTGCTTCTCACTGCCTCCTGGAACCCCTTCAAATGCCCCAGACAATTTGGCCCTCTCTGCTTTCCTGAAAAGTCTATCCTCAAAAGCACCTTTTTTCACTTTCGGCGCCCTCCGGAGCAAAAAGACAAACGTCCAGCTTTTGCTGCCACAGCAAAGGTGCCAGCGGGGAAAAGTGATGCTGCTTCTCACTGCCTCCTGGAACCCCTTCAAATGCCCCACACAATTTGGCCCTCTCTGCTTTCCTGCGCACGCTATCCTCAAAAGCACCTTTTTTCACTTTCGGCGCTGTTTGGAGCAAAAAAGACAAACGTCCAGCTTTTGCTGCCACAGCAAAGGTGCCAGCGGGGAAAAGTGATGCTGCTTCTCACTGCCTCCTGGAACCCCTTCAAATGCCCCACACAATTTGGCCCTCTCTGCTTTCCTGAAAAGTCTATCCTCAAAAGCACCTTTTTTCACTTTCGGCGCTGTTTGGAGCAAAAAAGACAAACGTCCAGCTTTTGCTGCCACAGCAAAGGTGCCAGCGGGGAAAAGTGATGCTGCTTCTCACTGCCTCCTGGAACCCCTTCAAATGCCCCAGACAATTTGGCCCTCTCTGCTTTCCTGAAAAGTCTATCCTCAAAAGCACCTTTTTTCACTTTCGGCGCTGTTTGGAGCAAAAAAGACAAACGTCCAGCTTTTGCTGCCACAGCAAAGGTGCCAGCGGGGAAAAGTGATGCTGCTTCTCACTGCCTCCTGGAACCCCTTCAAATGCCCCACACAATTTGGCCCTCTCTGCTTTCCTGCGCACGCTATCCTCAAAAGCACCTTTTTTCACTTTCGGCGCTGTTTGGAGCAAAAAAGACAAACGTCCAGCTTTTGCTGCCACAGCAAAGGTGCCAGCGGGGAAAAGTGATGCTGCTTCTCACTGCCTCCTGGAACCCCTTCAAATGCCCCAGACAATTTGGCCCTCTCTGCTTTCCTGAAAAGTCTATCCTCAAAAGCACCTTTTTTCACTTTCGGCGCTGTTTGGAGCAAAAAAGACAAACGTCCAGCTTTTGCTGCCACAGCAAAGGTGCCAGCGGGGAAAAGTGATGCTGCTTCTCACTGCCTCCTGGAACCCCTTCAAATGCCCCAGACAATTTGGCCCTGTCTGCTTTCCTGAGGACTCTATCCTCAAAAGCACCTTTTTTCACTTTCGGCGCCCTCCGGAGCAAAAAAGACAAACGTCCAGCTTTTGCTGCCACAGCAAAGGTGCCAGCGGGGAAAAGTGATGCTGCTTCTCACTGCCTCCTGGAACCCCTTCAAATGCCCCAGACAATTTGGCCCTCTCTGCTTTCCTGCGCACTCTATCCTCAAAAGCACCTTTTTTCAATTTCGGCGCCCTCCGGAGCAAAAAAGACAAACGTCCAGCTTTTGCTGCCACAGCAAAGGTGCCAGCGGGGAAAAGTGATGCTGCTTCTCACTGCCTCCTGGAACCCCTTCAAATGCCCCACACAATTTGGCCCTCTCTGCTTTCCTGAAAAGTCTATCCTCAAAAGCACCTTTTTTCACTTTCGGCGCTGTTTGGAGCAAAAAAGACAAACGTCCAGCTTTTGCTGCCACAGCAAAGGTGCCAGCGGGGAAAAGTGATGCTGCTTCTCACTGCCTCCTGGAACCCCTTCAAATGCCCCAGACAATTTGGCCCTCTCTGCTTTCCTGAAAAGTCTATCCTCAAAAGCACCTTTTTTCACTTTCGGCGCTGTTTGGAGCAAAAAAGACAAACGTCCAGCTTTTGCTGCCACAGCAAAGGTGCCAGCGGGGAAAAGTGATGCTGCTTCTCACTGCCTCCTGGAACCCCTTCAAATGCCCCAGACAATTTGGCCCTGTCTGCTTTCCTGAGGACTCTATCCTCAAAAGCACCTTTTTTCACTTTCGGCGCTGTTTGGAGCAAAAAAGACAAAGGTCCAGCTTTTGCTGCCACAGCAAAGGTGCCAGCGGGGAAAAGTGATGCTGCTTCTCACTGCCTCCTGGAACCCCTTCAAATGCCCCAGACAATTTGGCCCTCTCTGCTTTCCTGCGCACGCTATCCTCAAAAGCACCTTTTTTCACTTTCGGCGCTGTTTGGAGCAAAAAAGACAAACGTCCAGCTTTTGCTGCCACAGCAAAGGTGCCAGCGGGGAAAAGTGATGCTGGTCCTCACTGCCTCCTGGAACCCCTTCAAATGCCCCAGACAATTTGGCCCTCTCTGCTTTCCTGAAAAGTCTATCCTCAAAAGCACCTTTTTTCACTTTCGGCGCTGTTTGGAGCAAAAAAGACAAACGTCCAGCTTTTGCTGCCACAGCAAAGGTGCCAGCGGGGAAAAGTGATGCTGCTTCTCACTGCCTCCTGGAACCCCTTCAAATGCCCCAGACAATTTGGCCCTCTCTGCTTTCCTGAAAAGTCTATCCTCAAAAGCACCTTTTTTCACTTTCGGCGCTGTTTGGAGCAAAAAAGACAAACGTCCAGCTTTTGCTGCCACAGCAAAGGTGCCAGCGGGGAAAAGTGATGCTGCTTCTCACTACCTCCTGGAACCCCTTCAAATGCCCCAGACAATTTGGCCCTCTCTGCTTTCCTGAAAAGTCTATCCTCAAAAGCACCTTTTTTCACTTTCGGCGCTGTTTGGAGCAAAAAAGACAAACGTCCAGCTTTTGCTGCCACAGCAAAGGTGCCAGCGGGGAAAAGTGATGCTGCTTCTCACTGCCTCCTGGAACCCCTTCAAATGCCCCACACAATTTGGCCCTCTCTGCTTTCCTGAAAAGTCTATCCTCAAAAGCACCTTTTTTCACTTTCGGCGCTGTTTGGAGCAAAAAAGACAAACGTCCAGCTTTTGCTGCCACAGCAAAGGTGCCAGCGGGGAAAAGTGATGCTGCTTCTCACTGCCTCCTGGAACCCCTTCAAATGCCCCAGACAATTTGGCCCTCTCTGCTTTCCTGAAAAGTCTATCCTCAAAAGCACCTTTTTTCACTTTCGGCGCTGTTTGGAGCAAAAAAGACAAACGTCCAGCTTTTGCTGCCACAGCAAAGGTGCCAGCGGGGAAAAGTGATGCTGCTTCTCACTGCCTCCTGGAACCCCTTCAAATGCCCCAGACAATTTGGCCCTCTCTGCTTTCCTGAGGACTCTATCCTCAAAAGCACCTTTTTTCACTTTCGGCGCCCTCCGGAGCAAAAAAGACAAACGTCCAGCTTTTGCTGCCACAGCAAAGGTGCCAGCGGGGAAAAGTGATGCTGCTTCTCACTGCCTCCTGGAACCCCTTCAAATGCCCCACACAATTTGGCCCTCTCTGCTTTCCTGCGCACTCTATCCTCAAAAGCACCTTTTTTCACTTTCGGCGCTGTTTGGAGCAAAAAAGACAAAGGTCCAGCTTTTGCTGCCACAGCAAAGGTGCCAGCGGGGAAAAGTGATGCTGCTTCTCACTGCCTCCTGGAACCCCTTCAAATGCCCCACACAATTTGGCCCTCTCTGCTTTCCTGAAAAGTCTATCCTCAAAAGCACCTTTTTTCACTTTCGGCGCTGTTTGGAGCAAAAAAGACAAACGTCCAGCTTTTGCTGCCACAGCAAAGGTGCCAGCGGGGAAAAGTGATGCTGCTTCTCACTGCCTCCTGGAACCCCTTCAAATGCCCTAGACAATTTGGCCCTCTCTGCTTTCCTGAAAAGTCTATCCTCAAAAGCACCTTTTTTCACTTTCGGCGCTGTTTGGAGCAAAAAAGACAAACGTCCAGCTTTTGCTGCCACAGCAAAGGTGCCAGCGGGGAAAAGTGATGCTGCTTCTCACTGCCTCCTGGAACCCCTTCAAATGCCCCAGACAATTTGGCCCTCTCTGCTTTCCTGAAAAGTCTATCCTCAAAAGCACCTTTTTTCACTTTCGGCGCTGTTTGGAGCAAAAAAGACAAACGTCCAGCTTTTGCTGCCACAGCAAAGGTGCCAGCGGGGAAAAGTGATGCTGCTTCTCACTGCCTCCTGGAACCCCTTCAAATGCCCCAGACAATTTGGCCCTCTCTGCTTTCCTGAGGACTCTATCCTCAAAAGCACCTTTTTTCACTTTCGGCGCCCTCCGGAGCAAAAAAGACAAACGTCCAGCTTTTGCTGCCACAGCAAAGGTGCCAGCGGGGAAAAGTGATGCTGCTTCTCACTGCCTCCTGGAACCCCTTCAAATGCCCCACACAATTTGGCCCTCTCTGCTTTCCTGCGCACTCTATCCTCAAAAGCACCTTTTTTCACTTTCGGCGCTGTTTGGAGCAAAAAAGACAAAGGTCCAGCTTTTGCTGCCACAGCAAAGGTGCCAGCGGGGAAAAGTGATGCTGCTTCTCACTGCCTCCTGGAACCCCTTCAAATGCCCCAGACAATTTGGCCCTCTCTGCTTTCCTGAAAAGTCTATCCTCAAAAGCACCTTTTTTCACTTTCGGCGCTGTTTGGAGCAAAAAAGACAAACGTCCAGCTTTTGCTGCCACAGCAAAGGTGCCAGCGGGGAAAAGTGATGCTGCTTCTCACTGCCTCCTGGAACCCCTTCAAATGCCCTAGACAATTTGGCCCTCTCTGCTTTCCTGAAAAGTCTATCCTCAAAAGCACCTTTTTTCACTTTCGGCGCTGTTTGGAGCAAAAAAGACAAACGTCCAGCTTTTGCTGCCACAGCAAAGGTGCCAGCGGGGAAAAGTGATGCTGCTTCTCACTGCCTCCTGGAACCCCTTCAAATGCCCCACACAATTTGGCCCTCTCTGCTTTCCTGAAAAGTCTATCCTCAAAAGCACCTTTTTTCACTTTCGGCGCTGTTTGGAGCAAAAAAGACAAACGTCCAGCTTTTGCTGCCACAGCAAAGGTGCCAGCGGGGAAAAGTGATGCTGCTTCTCACTGCCTCCTGGAACCCCTTCAAATGCCCCAGACAATTTGGCCCTCTCTGCTTTCCTGAGGACTCTATCCTCAAAAGCACCTTTTTTCACTTTCGGCGCTGTTTGGAGCAAAAAAGACAAACGTCCAGCTTTTGCTGCCACAGCAAAGGTGCCAGCGGGGAAAAGTGATGCTGCTTCTCACTGCCTCCTGGAACCCCTTCAAATGCCCCACACAATTTGGCCCTCTCTGCTTTCCTGAAAAGTCTATCCTCAAAAGCACCTTTTTTCACTTTCGGCACCCTCCGGAGCAAAAAAGACAAACGTCCAGCTTTTGCTGCCACAGCAAAGGTGCCAGCGGGGAAAAGTGATGCTGCTTCTCACTGCCTCCTGGAACCCCTTCAAATGCCCCAGACAATTTGGCCCTCTCTGCTTTCCTGAGGACTCTATCCTCAAAAGCACCTTTTTTCACTTTCGGCGCTGTTTGGAGCAAAAAAGACAAACGTCCAGCTTTTGCTGCCACAGCAAAGGTGCCAGCGGGGAAAAGTGATGCTGCTTCTCACTGCCTCCTGGAACCCCTTCAAATGCCCCAGACAATTTGGCCCTCTCTGCTTTCCTGAAAAGTCTATCCTCAAAAGCACCTTTTTTCACTTTCGGCGCTGTTTGGAGCAAAAAAGACAAACGTCCAGCTTTTGCTGCCACAGCAAAGGTGCCAGCGGGGAAAAGTGATGCTGCTTCTCACTGCCTCCTGGAACCCCTTCAAATGCCCCACACAATTTGGCCCTCTCTGCTTTCCTGCGCACGCTATCCTCAAAAGCACCTTTTTTCACTTTCGGCGCTGTTTGGAGCAAAAAAGACAAACGTCCAGCTTTTGCTGCCACAGCAAAGGTGCCAGCGGGGAAAAGTGATGCTGCTTCTCACTGCCTCCTGGAACCCCTTCAAATGCCCCAGACAATTTGGCCCTCTCTGCTTTCCTGAAAAGTCTATCCTCAAAAGCACCTTTTTTCACTTTCGGCGCTGTTTGGAGCAAAAAAGACAAAGGTCCAGCTTTTGCTGCCACAGCAAAGGTGCCAGCGGGGAAAAGTGATGCTGCTTCTCACTGCCTCCTGGAACCCCTTCAAATGCCCCAGACAATTTGGCCCTCTCTGCTTTCCTGAAAAGTCTATCCTCAAAAGCACCTTTTTTCACTTTCGGCGCTGTTTGGAGCAAAAAAGACAAACGTCCAGCTTTTGCTGCCACAGCAAAGGTGCCAGCGGGGAAAAGTGATGCTGCTTCTCACTGCCTCCTGGAACCCCTTCAAATGCCCCACACAATTTGGCCCTCTCTGCTTTCCTGCGCACGCTATCCTCAAAAGCACCTTTTTTCACTTTCGGCGCTGTTTGGAGCAAAAAAGACAAACGTCCAGCTTTTGCTGCCACAGCAAAGGTGCCAGCGGGGAAAAGTGATGCTGCTTCTCACTGCCTCCTGGAACCCCTTCAAATGCCCCACACAATTTGGCCCTCTCTGCTTTCCTGCGCACGCTATCCTCAAAAGCACCTTTTTTCACTTTCGCCGCTGTTTGGAGCAAAAAAGACAAACGTCCAGCTTTTGCTGCCACAGCAAAGGTGCCAGCGGGGAAAAGTGATGCTGCTTCTCACTGCCTCCTGGAACCCCTTCAAATGCCCCAGACAATTTGGCCCTCTCTGCTTTCCTGAGGACTCTATCCTCAAAAGCACCTTTTTTCACTTTCGGCGCCCTCCGGAGCAAAAAAGACAAACGTCCAGCTTTTGCTGCCACAGCAAAGGTGCCAGCGGGGAAAAGTGATGCTGCTTCTCACTGCCTCCTGGAACCCCTTCAAATGCGCCAGACAATTTGGCCCTCTCTGCTTTCCTGCGCACTCTATCCTCAAAAGCACCTTTTTTCACTTTCGGCGCTGTTTGGAGCAAAAAAGACAAAGGTCCAGCTTTTGCTGCCACAGCAAAGGTGCCAGCGGGGAAAAGTGATGCTGCTTCTCACTGCCTCCTGGAACCCCTTCAAATGCCCCACACAATTTGGCCCTCTCTGCTTTCCTGAAAAGTCTATCCTCAAAAGCACCTTTTTTCACTTTCGGCGCTGTTTGGAGCAAAAAAGACAAACGTCCAGCTTTTGCTGCCACAGCAAAGGTGCCAGCGGGGAAAAGTGATGCTGCTTCTCACTGCCTCCTGGAACCCCTTCAAATGCCCCACACAATTTGGCCCTCTCTGCTTTCCTGCGCACGCTATCCTCAAAAGCACCTTTTTTCACTTTCGCCGCTGTTTGGAGCAAAAAAGACAAACGTCCAGCTTTTGCTGCCACAGCAAAGGTGCCAGCGGGGAAAAGTGATGCTGCTTCTCACTGCCTCCTGGAACCCCTTCAAATGCCCCAGACAATTTGGCCCTCTCTGCTTTCCTGAGGACTCTATCCTCAAAAGCACCTTTTTTCACTTTCGGCGCCCTCCGGAGCAAAAAAGACAAACGTCCAGCTTTTGCTGCCACAGCAAAGGTGCCAGCGGGGAAAAGTGATGCTGCTTCTCACTGCCTCCTGGAACCCCTTCAAATGCGCCAGACAATTTGGCCCTCTCTGCTTTCCTGCGCACTCTATCCTCAAAAGCACCTTTTTTCACTTTCGGCGCTGTTTGGAGCAAAAAAGACAAAGGTCCAGCTTTTGCTGCCACAGCAAAGGTGCCAGCGGGGAAAAGTGATGCTGCTTCTCACTGCCTCCTGGAACCCCTTCAAATGCCCCACACAATTTGGCCCTCTCTGCTTTCCTGCGCACTCTATCCTCAAAAGCACCTTTTTTCACTTTCGGCGCTGTTTGGAGCAAAAAAGACAAAGGTCCAGCTTTTGCTGCCACAGCAAAGGTGCCAGCGGGGAAAAGTGATGCTGCTTCTCACTGCCTCCTGGAACCCCTTCAAATGCCCCAGACAATTTGGCCCTCTCTGCTTTCCTGAAAAGTCTATCCTCAAAAGCACCTTTTTTCACTTTCGGCGCTGTTTGGAGCAAAAAAGACAAACGTCCAGCTTTTGCTGCCACAGCAAAGGTGCCAGCGGGGAAAAGTGATGCTGCTTCTCACTGCCTCCTGGAACCCCTTCAAATGCCCTAGACAATTTGGCCCTCTCTGCTTTCCTGAAAAGTCTATCCTCAAAAGCACCTTTTTTCACTTTCGGCGCTGTTTGGAGCAAAAAAGACAAACGTCCAGCTTTTGCTGCCACAGCAAAGGTGCCAGCGGGGAAAAGTGATGCTGCTTCTCACTGCCTCCTGGAACCCCTTCAAATGCCCCACACAATTTGGCCCTCTCTGCTTTCCTGAAAAGTCTATCCTCAAAAGCACCTTTTTTCACTTTCGGCGCTGTTTGGAGCAAAAAAGACAAACGTCCAGCTTTTGCTGCCACAGCAAAGGTGCCAGCGGGGAAAAGTGATGCTGCTTCTCACTGCCTCCTGGAACCCCTTCAAATGCCCCAGACAATTTGGCCCTCTCTGCTTTCCTGAGGACTCTATCCTCAAAAGCACCTTTTTTCACTTTCGGCGCTGTTTGGAGCAAAAAAGACAAACGTCCAGCTTTTGCTGCCACAGCAAAGGTGCCAGCGGGGAAAAGTGATGCTGCTTCTCACTGCCTCCTGGAACCCCTTCAAATGCCCCACACAATTTGGCCCTCTCTGCTTTCCTGAAAAGTCTATCCTCAAAAGCACCTTTTTTCACTTTCGGCACCCTCCGGAGCAAAAAAGACAAACGTCCAGCTTTTGCTGCCACAGCAAAGGTGCCAGCGGGGAAAAGTGATGCTGCTTCTCACTGCCTCCTGGAACCCCTTCAAATGCCCCAGACAATTTGGCCCTCTCTGCTTTCCTGAAAAGTCTATCCTCAAAAGCACCTTTTTTCACTTTCGGCGCTGTTTGGAGCAAAAAAGACAAACGTCCAGCTTTTGCTGCCACAGCAAAGGTGCCAGCGGGGAAAAGTGATGCTGCTTCTCACTGCCTCCTGGAACCCCTTCAAATGCCCCAGACAATTTGGCCCTCTCTGCTTTCCTGAAAAGTCTATCCTCAAAAGCACCTTTTTTCACTTTCGGCGCTGTTTGGAGCAAAAAAGACAAACGTCCAGCTTTTGCTGCCACAGCAAAGGTGCCAGCGGGGAAAAGTGATGCTGCTTCTCACTGCCTCCTGGAACCCCTTCAAATGCCCCACACAATTTGGCCCTCTCTGCTTTCCTGCGCACGCTATCCTCAAAAGCACCTTTTTTCACTTTCGGCGCTGTTTGGAGCAAAAAAGACAAACGTCCAGCTTTTGCTGCCACAGCAAAGGTGCCAGCGGGGAAAAGTGATGCTGCTTCTCACTGCCTCCTGGAACCCCTTCAAATGCCCCAGACAATTTGGCCCTCTCTGCTTTCCTGAAAAGTCTATCCTCAAAAGCACCTTTTTTCACTTTCGGCGCTGTTTGGAGCAAAAAAGACAAAGGTCCAGCTTTTGCTGCCACAGCAAAGGTGCCAGCGGGGAAAAGTGATGCTGCTTCTCACTGCCTCCTGGAACCCCTTCAAATGCCCCAGACAATTTGGCCCTCTCTGCTTTCCTGAAAAGTCTATCCTCAAAAGCACCTTTTTTCACTTTCGGCGCTGTTTGGAGCAAAAAAGACAAACGTCCAGCTTTTGCTGCCACAGCAAAGGTGCCAGCGGGGAAAAGTGATGCTGCTTCTCACTGCCTCCTGGAACCCCTTCAAATGCCCCACACAATTTGGCCCTCTCTGCTTTCCTGCGCACGCTATCCTCAAAAGCACCTTTTTTCACTTTCGGCGCTGTTTGGAGCAAAAAAGACAAACGTCCAGCTTTTGCTGCCACAGCAAAGGTGCCAGCGGGGAAAAGTGATGCTGCTTCTCACTGCCTCCTGGAACCCCTTCAAATGCCCCACACAATTTGGCCCTCTCTGCTTTCCTGCGCACGCTATCCTCAAAAGCACCTTTTTTCACTTTCGCCGCTGTTTGGAGCAAAAAAGACAAACGTCCAGCTTTTGCTGCCACAGCAAAGGTGCCAGCGGGGAAAAGTGATGCTGCTTCTCACTGCCTCCTGGAACCCCTTCAAATGCCCCAGACAATTTGGCCCTCTCTGCTTTCCTGAGGACTCTATCCTCAAAAGCACCTTTTTTCACTTTCGGCGCCCTCCGGAGCAAAAAAGACAAACGTCCAGCTTTTGCTGCCACAGCAAAGGTGCCAGCGGGGAAAAGTGATGCTGCTTCTCACTGCCTCCTGGAACCCCTTCAAATGCGCCAGACAATTTGGCCCTCTCTGCTTTCCTGCGCACTCTATCCTCAAAAGCACCTTTTTTCACTTTCGGCGCTGTTTGGAGCAAAAAAGACAAAGGTCCAGCTTTTGCTGCCACAGCAAAGGTGCCAGCGGGGAAAAGTGATGCTGCTTCTCACTGCCTCCTGGAACCCCTTCAAATGCCCCACACAATTTGGCCCTCTCTGCTTTCCTGAAAAGTCTATCCTCAAAAGCACCTTTTTTCACTTTCGGCGCTGTTTGGAGCAAAAAAGACAAACGTCCAGCTTTTGCTGCCACAGCAAAGGTGCCAGCGGGGAAAAGTGATGCTGCTTCTCACTGCCTCCTGGAACCCCTTCAAATGCCCCAGACAATTTGGCCCTCTCTGCTTTCCTGAGGACTCTATCCTCAAAAGCACCTTTTTTCACTTTCGGCGCCCTCCGGAGCAAAAAAGACAAACGTCCAGCTTTTGCTGCCACAGCAAAGGTGCCAGCGGGGAAAAGTGATGCTGCTTCTCACTGCCTCCTGGAACCCCTTCAAATGCCCCAGACAATTTGGCCCTCTCTGCTTTCCTGAAAAGTCTATCCTCAAAAGCACCTTTTTTCACTTTCGGCGCTGTTTGGAGCAAAAAAGACAAACGTCCAGCTTTTGCTGCCACAGCAAAGGTGCCAGCGGGGAAAAGTGATGCTGCTTCTCACTGCCTCCTGGAACCCCTTCAAATGCCCCAGACAATTTGGCCCTCTCTGCTTTCCTGAAAAGTCTATCCTCAAAAGCACCTTTTTTCACTTTCGGCGCTGTTTGGAGCAAAAAAGACAAACGTCCAGCTTTTGCTGCCACAGCAAAGGTGCCAGCGGGGAAAAGTGATGCTGCTTCTCACTGCCTCCTGGAACCCCTTCAAATGCCCCACACAATTTGGCCCTCTCTGCTTTCCTGAAAAGTCTATCCTCAAAAGCACCTTTTTTCACTTTCGGCGCCCTCCGGAGCAAAAAAAGACAAACGTCCAGCTTTTGCTGCCACAGCAAAGGTGCCAGCGGGGAAAAGTGATGCTGCTTCTCACTGCCTCCTGGAACCCCTTCAAATGCCCCAGACAATTTGGCCCTGTCTGCTTTCCTGAGGACTCTATCCTCAAAAGCACCTTTTTTCACTTTCGGCGCTGTTTGGAGCAAAAAAGACAAACGTCCAGCTTTTGCTGCCACAGCAAAGGTGCCAGCGGGGAAAAGTGATGCTGGTCCTCACTGCCTCCTGGAACCCCTTCAAATGCCCCAGACAATTTGGCCCTCTCTGCTTTCCTGAAAAGTCTATCCTCAAAAGCACCTTTTTTCACTTTCGGCGCTGTTTGGAGCAAAAAAGACAAACGTCCAGCTTTTGCTGCCACAGCAAAGGTGCCAGCGGGGAAAAGTGATGCTGGTCCTCACTGCCTCCTGGAACCCCTTCAAATGCCCCAGACAATTTGGCCCTCTCTGCTTTCCTGAGGACTCTATCCTCAAAAGCACCTTTTTTCACTTTCGGCGCCCTCCGGAGCAAAAAAGACAAACGTCCAGCTTTTGCTGCCACAGCAAAGGTGCCAGCGGGGAAAAGTGATGCTGCTTCTCACTGCCTCCTGGAACCCCTTCAAATGCCCCAGACAATTTGGCCCTCTCTGCTTTCCTGAAAAGTCTATCCTCAAAAGCACCTTTTTTCACTTTCGGCGCTGTTTGGAGCAAAAAAGACAAACGTCCAGCTTTTGCTGCCACAGCAAAGGTGCCAGCGGGGAAAAGTGATGCTGCTTCTCACTGCCTCCTGGAACCCCTTCAAATGCCCCAGACAATTCCTCTCTGCTTTCCTGAAAAGTCTATCCTCAAAAGCACCTTTTTTTCACTTTCGGCGCTGTTTTGGAGCAAAAAAGACAAACGTCCAGCTTTTGCTGCCACAGCAAAGGTGCCAGCGGGGAAAAGTGATGCTGGTCCTCACTGCCTCCTGGAACCCCTTCAAATGCCCCAGACAATTTTGGCCCTCTCTGCTTTCCTGAAAAGTCTATCCTCAAAAGCACCTTTTTTCACTTTCGGCGCTGTTTGGAGCAAAAAAGACAAACGTCCAGCTTTTGCTGCCACAGCAAAGGTGCCAGCGGGGAAAAGTGATGCTGCTTCTCACTGCCTCCTGGAACCCCTTCAAATGCCCCACACAATTTGGCCCTCTCTGCTTTCCTGAAAAAGTCTATCCTCAAAAGCACCTTTTTTCACTTTCGGCGCTGTTTGGAGCAAAAAAGACAAACGTCCAGCTTTTGCTGCCACAGCAAAGGTGCCAGCGGGGAAAAGTGATGCTGCTTCTCACTGCCTCCTGGAACCCCTTCAAATGCCCCACACAATTTGGCCCTCTCTGCTTTCCTGCGCACGCTATCCTCAAAAGCACCTTTTTTCACTTTCGGCGCTGTTTGGAGCAAAAAAGACAAACGTCCAGCTTTTGCTGCCACAGCAAAGGTGCCAGCGGGGAAAAGTGATGCTGCTTCTCACTGCCTCCTGGAACCCCTTCAAATGCCCCACACAATTTGGCCCTCTCTGCTTTCCTGCGCACGCTATCCTCAAAAGCACCTTTTTTCACTTTCGGCGCTGTTTGGAGCAAAAAAGACAAACGTCCAGCTTTTGCTGCCACAGCAAAGGTGCCAGCGGGGAAAAGTGATGCTGCTTCTCACTGCCTCCTGGAACCCCTTCAAATGCCCCAGACAATTTGGCCCTCTCTGCTTTCCTGAAAAGTCTATCCTCAAAAGCACCTTTTTTCACTTTCGGCGCTGTTTGGAGCAAAAAAGACAAACGTCCAGCTTTTGCTGCCACAGCAAAGGTGCCAGCGGGGAAAAGTGATGCTGCTTCTCACTGCCTCCTGGAACCCCTTCAAATGCCCCAGACAATTTGGCCCTCTCTGCTTTCCTGAAAAGTCTATCCTCAAAAGCACCTTTTTTCACTTTCGGCGCTGTTTGGAGCAAAAAAGACAAACGTCCAGCTTTTGCTGCCACAGCAAAGGTGCCAGCGGGGAAAAGTGATGCTGCTTCTCACTGCCTCCTGGAACCCCTTCAAATGCCCCAGACAATTTGGCCCTCTCTGCTTTCCTGAAAAGTCTATCCTCAAAAGCACCTTTTTTCACTTTCGGCGCTGTTTGGAGCAAAAAAGACAAACGTCCAGCTTTTGCTGCCACAGCAAAGGTGCCAGCGGGGAAAAGTGATGCTGCTTCTCACTGCCTCCTGGAACCCCTTCAAATGCCCCAGACAATTTGGCCCTCTCTGCTTTCCTGAAAAGTCTATCCTCAAAAGCACCTTTTTTCACTTTCGGCGCTGTTTGGAGCAAAAAAGACAAACGTCCAGCTTTTGCTGCCACAGCAAAGGTGCCAGCGGGGAAAAGTGATGCTGGTCCTCACTGCCTCCTGGAACCCCTTCAAATGCCCCAGACAATTTGGCCCTCTCTGCTTTCCTGCGCACGCTATCCTCAAAAGCACCTTTTTTCACTTTCGGCGCTGTTTGGAGCAAAAAAGACAAACGTCCAGCTTTTGCTGCCACAGCAAAGGTGCCAGCGGGGAAAAGTGATGCTGCTTCTCACTGCCTCCTGGAACCCCTTCAAATGCCCCACACAATTTGGCCCTCTCTGCTTTCCTGAAAAGTCTATCCTCAAAAGCACCTTTTTTCACTTTCGGCGCTGTTTGGAGCAAAAAAGACAAACGTCCAGCTTTTGCTGCCACAGCAAAGGTGCCAGCGGGGAAAAGTGATGCTGCTTCTCACTGCCTCCTGGAACCCCTTCAAATGCCCCACACAATTTGGCCCTCTCTGCTTTCCTGCGCACGCTATCCTCAAAAGCACCTTTTTTCACTTTCAGCGCTGTTTGGAGCAAAAAAGACAAACGTCCAGCTTTTGCTGCCACAGCAAAGGTGCCAGCGGGGAAAAGTGATGCTGCTTCTCACTGCCTCCTGGAACCCCTTCAAATGCCCCACACAATTTGGCCCTCTCTGCTTTCCTGAAAAGTCTATCCTCAAAAGCACCTTTTTTCACTTTCGGCGCTGTTTGGAGCAAAAAAGACAAACGTCCAGCTTTTGCTGCCACAGCAAAGGTGCCAGCGGGGAAAAGTGATGCTGCTTCTCACTGCCTCCTGGAACCCCTTCAAATGCCCCACACAATTTGGCCCTCTCTGCTTTCCTGAAAAGTCTATCCTCAAAAGCACCTTTTTTCACTTTCGGCGCTGTTTGGAGCAAAAAAGACAAACGTCCAGCTTTTGCTGCCACAGCAAAGGTGCCAGCGGGGAAAAGTGATGCTGCTTCTCACTGCCTCCTGGAACCCCTTCAAATGCCCCAGACAAATTTGGCCCTCTCTGCTTTCCTGAAAAGTCTATCCTCAAAAGCACCTTTTTTCACTTTCGGCGCTGTTTGGAGCAAAAAAGACAAACGTCCAGCTTTTGCTGCCACAGCAAAGGTGCCAGCGGGGAAAAGTGATGCTGGTCCTCACTGCCTCCTGGAACCCCTTCAAATGCCCCAGACAATTTGGCCCTCTCTGCTTTCCTGAAAAGTCTATCCTCAAAAGCACCTTTTTTCACTTTCGGCGCTGTTTGGAGCAAAAAAGACAAAGGTCCAGCTTTTGCTGCCACAGCAAAGGTGCCAGCGGGGAAAAGTGATGCTGCTTCTCACTGCCTCCTGGAACCCCTTCAAATGCCCCACACAATTTGGCCCTCTCTGCTTTCCTGAAAAGTCTATCCTCAAAAGCACCTTTTTTCACTTTCGGCGCTGTTTGGAGCAAAAAAGACAAACGTCCAGCTTTTGCTGCCACAGCAAAGGTGCCAGCGGGGAAAAGTGATGCTGCTTCTCACTGCCTCCTGGAACCCCTTCAAATGCCCCACACAATTTGGCCCTCTCTGCTTTCCTGAAAAGTCTATCCTCAAAAGCACCTTTTTTCACTTTCGGCGCTGTTTGGAGCAAAAAAGACAAACGTCCAGCTTTTGCTGCCACAGCAAAGGTGCCAGCGGGGAAAAGTGATGCTGCTTCTCACTGCCTCCTGGAACCCCTTCAAATGCCCCAGACAATTTGGCCCTCTCTGCTTTCCTGAGGACTCTATCCTCAAAAGCACCTTTTTTCACTTTCGGCGCTGTTTGGAGCAAAAAAGACAAACGTCCAGCTTTTGCTGCCACAGCAAAGGTGCCAGCGGGGAAAAGTGATGCTGCTTCTCACTGTCTCCTGGAACCCCTTCAAATGCCCCAGACAATTTGGCCCTCTCTGCTTTCCTGAAAAGTCTATCCTCAAAAGCACCTTTTTTCACTTTCGGCGCCCTCCGGAGCAAAAAAGACAAACGTCCAACTTTTGCTGCCACAGCAAAGGTGCCAGCGGGGAAAAGTGATGCTGCTTCTCACTGCCTCCTGGAACCCCTTCAAATGCCCCAGACAATTTGGCCCTCTCTGCTTTCCTGAGGACTCTATCCTCAAAAGCACCTTTTTTCACTTTCGGCGCTGTTTGGAGCAAAAAAGACAAACGTCCAGCTTTTGCTGCCACAGCAAAGGTGCCAGCGGGGAAAAGTGATGCTGCTTCTCACTGCCTCCTGGAACCCCTTCACAAATTGCCCCCCAACAATTTGGCCCTCTCTGCTTTCCTGAAAAGTCTATCCTCAAAAGCACCTTTTTTCACTTTCGGCGCTGTTTGGAGCAAAAAAGACAAAGGTCCAGCTTTTGCTGCCACAGCAAAGGTGCCAGCGGGGAAAAGTGATGCTGCTTCTCACTGCCTCCTGGAACCCCTTCAAATGCCCCAGACAATTTGGCCCTCTCTGCTTTCCTGAAAAGTCTATCCTCAAAAGCACCTTTTTTCACTTTCGGCGCTGTTTGGAGCAAAAAAAGACAAACGTCCAGCTTTTGCTGCCACAGCAAAGGTGCCAGCGGGGAAAAGTGATGCTGCTTCTCACTGCCTCTGGAACCCCTTCAAATGCCCCACACAATTTGGCCCTCTCTGCTTTCCTGAAAGTCTATCCTCAAAAGCACCTTTTTTCACTTTCGGCGCTGTTTGGAGCAAAAAAGACAAACGTCCAGCTTTTGCTGCCACAGCAAAGGTGCCAGCGGGGAAAAGTGATGCTGCTTCTCACTGCCTCCTGGAACCCCTTCAAATGCCCCAGACAATTTGGCCCTCTCTGCTTTCCTGAAAAGTCTATCCTCAAAAGCACCTTTTTTCACTTTCGGCGCTGTTTGGAGCAAAAAAGACAAACGTCCAGCTTTTGCTGCCACAGCAAAGGTGCCAGCGGGGAAAAGTGATGCTGCTTCTCACTGCCTCCTGGAACCCCTTCAAATGCCCCAGACAATTGGCCCTCTCTGCTTTCCTGAAAAGTCTATCCTCAAAGCACCTTTTTCACTTTCGGCGCTGTTTGGAGCAAAAAAGACAAACGTCCAGCTTTTGCTGCCACAGCAAAGGTGCCAGCGGGGAAAAGTGATGCTGCTTCTCACTGCCTCCTGGAACCCCTTCAAATGCCCCAGACAATTTGGCCCTCTCTGCTTTCCTGAAGAGTCTATCCTCAAAAGCACCTTTTTTCACTTTCGGCGCCCTCCGGAGCAAAAAAGACAAACGTCCAGCTTTTGCTGCCACAGCAAAGGTGCCAGCGGGGAAAAGTGATGCTGCTTCTCACTGCCTCCTGGAACCCCTTCAAATGCCCCAGACAATTTGGCTCTCTCTGCTTTCCTGAAAAGTCTATCCTCAAAAGCACCTTTTTCACTTTCGGCGCCTCCGGAGCAAAAAAGACAAACGTCCAGCTTTTGCTGCCACAGCAAAGGTGCCAGCGGGGAAAAGTGATGCTGCTTCTCACTGCCTCCTGGAACCCCTTCAAATGCCCCAGACAATTTGGCCCTCTCTGCTTTCCTGAAAAGTCTATCCTCAAAAGCACCTTTTTTCACTTTCGGCGCTGTTTGGAGCAAAAAAGACAAACGTCCAGCTTTTGCTGCCACAGCAAAGGTGCCAGCGGGGAAAAGTGATGCTGCTTCTCACTGCCTCCTGGAACCCCTTTCAAATGCCCCACACAATTTGGCCCTCTCTGCTTTCCTGCGCACGCTATCCTCAAAAGCACCTTTTTTCACTTTCGGCGCTGTTTGGAGCAAAAAAGACAAACGTCCAGCTTTTGCTGCCACAGCAAAGGTGCCAGCGGGGAAAAGTGATGCTGCTTCTCACTGCCTCCTGGAACCCCTTCAAATGCCCCAGACAATTTGGCCCTCTCTGCTTTCCTGAGGACTCTATCCTCAAAAGCACCTTTTTTCACTTTCGGCGCCCTCCGGAGCAAAAAAGACAAACGTCCAGCTTTTTGCCACAGCAAAGGTGCCAGCGGGGAAAAAGTGATGCTGCTTCTCACTGCCTCCTGGAACCCCTTCAAATGCCCCACACAATTTGGCCCTCTCTGCTTTCCTGAAAAGTCTATCCTCAAAAGCACCTTTTTTCACTTTCGGCGCTGTTTGGAGCAAAAAAGACAAACGTCCCAGCTTTTGCTGCCACAGCAAAGGTGCCAGCGGGGAAAAGTGATGCTGCTTCTCACTGCCTCCTGGAACCCCTTCAAATGCCCCAGACAATTTGGCCCTCTCTGCTTTCCTGAGGACTCTATCCTCAAAAGCACCTTTTTTCACTTTCGGCGCCCTCCGGAGCAAAAAAGACAAACGTCCAGCTTTTGCTGCCACAGCAAAGGTGCCAGCGGGGAAAAGTGATGCTGCTTCTCACTGTCTCCTGGAACCCCTTCAAATGCCCCAGACAATTTGGCCCTCTCTGCTTTCCTGAAAAGTCTATCCTCAAAAGCACCTTTTTTCACTTTCGGCGCTGTTTGGAGCAAAAAAGACAAACGTCCAGCTTTTGCTGCCACAGCAAAGGTGCCAGCGGGGAAAAGTGATGCTGCTTCTCACTGCCTCCTGGAACCCCTTCAAATGCCCCAGACAATTTGGCCCTCTCTGCTTTCCTGAAAAGTCTATCCTCAAAAGCACCTTTTTTCACTTTCGGCGCTGTTTGGAGCAAAAAAGACAAACGTCCAGCTTTTGCTGCCACAGCAAAGGTGCCAGCGGGGAAAAGTGATGCTGCTTCTCACTGCCTCCTGGAACCCCTTCAAATGCCCCACACAATTTGGCCCTCTCTGCTTTCCTGAAAAGTCTATCCTCAAAAGCACCTTTTTTCACTTTCGGCGCTGTTTGGAGCAAAAAAGACAAACGTCCAGCTTTTGCTGCCACAGCAAAGGTGCCAGCGGGGAAAAGTGATGCTGCTTCTCACTGCCTCCTGGAACCCCTTCAAATGCCCCACACAATTTGGCCCTCTCTGCTTTCCTGCGCACGCTATCCTCAAAAGCACCTTTTTTCACTTTCGGCGCTGTTTGGAGCAAAAAAGACAAACGTCCAGCTTTTGCTGCCACAGCAAAGGTGCCAGCGGGGAAAAGTGATGCTGCTTCTCACTGCCTCCTGGAACCCCTTCAAATGCCCCAGACAATTTGGCCCTCTCTGCTTTCCTGAGGACTCTATCCTCAAAAGCACCTTTTTTCACTTTCGGCGCCCTCCGGAGCAAAAAAGACAAACGTCCAGCTTTTGCTGCCACAGCAAAGGTGCCAGCGGGGAAAAGTGATGCTGCTTCTCACTGCCTCCTGGAACCCCTTCAAATGCCCCACACAATTTGGCCCTCTCTGCTTTCCTGAAAAGTCTATCCTCAAAAGCACCTTTTTTCACTTTCGGCGCTGTTTGGAGCAAAAAAGACAAACGTCCAGCTTTTGCTGCCACAGCAAAGGTGCCAGCGGGGAAAAGTGATGCTGCTTCTCACTGCCTCCTGGAACCCCTTCAAATGCCCCACACAATTTGGCCCTCTCTGCTTTCCTGAAAAGTCTATCCTCAAAAGCACCTTTTTTCACTTTCGGCGCTGTTTGGAGCAAAAAAGACAAACGTCCAGCTTTTGCTGCCACAGCAAAGGTGCCAGCGGGGAAAAGTGATGCTGCTTCTCACTGCCTCCTGGAACCCCTTCAAATGCCCCAGACAATTTGGCCCTCTCTGCTTTCCTGAGGACTCTATCCTCAAAAGCACCTTTTTTCACTTTCGGCGCCCTCCGGAGCAAAAAAGACAAACGTCCAGCTTTTGCTGCCACAGCAAAGGTGCCAGCGGGGAAAAGTGATGCTGCTTCTCACTGTCTCCTGGAACCCCTTCAAATGCCCCAGACAATTTGGCCCTCTCTGCTTTCCTGAAAAGTCTATCCTCAAAAGCACCTTTTTTCACTTTCGGCGCCCTCCGGAGCAAAAAAGACAAACGTCCAGCTTTTGCTGCCACAGCAAAGGTGCCAGCGGGGAAAAGTGATGCTGCTTCTCACTGCCTCCTGGAACCCCTTCAAATGCCCCAGACAATTTGGCCCTCTCTGCTTTCCTGAAAAGTCTATCCTCAAAAGCACCTTTTTTCACTTTCGGCGCTGTTTGGAGCAAAAAAGACAAACGTCCAGCTTTTGCTGCCACAGCAAAGGTGCCAGCGGGGAAAAGTGATGCTGCTTCTCACTGCCTCCTGGAACCCCTTCAAATGCCCCACACAATTTGGCCCTCTCTGCTTTCCTGCGCACGCTATCCTCAAAAGCACCTTTTTTCACTTTCGGCGCTGTTTGGAGCAAAAAAGACAAACGTCCAGCTTTTGCTGCCACAGCAAAGGTGCCAGCGGGGAAAAGTGATGCTGCTTCTCACTGCCTCCTGGAACCCCTTCAAATGCCCCAGACAATTTGGCCCTCTCTGCTTTCCTGAAAAGTCTATCCTCAAAAGCACCTTTTTTCACTTTCGGCGCTGTTTGGAGCAAAAAAGACAAACGTCCAGCTTTTGCTGCCACAGCAAAGGTGCCAGCGGGGAAAAGTGATGCTGCTTCTCACTGCCTCCTGGAACCCCTTCAAATGCCCCACACAATTTGGCCCTCTCTGCTTTCCTGAAAAGTCTATCCTCAAAAGCACCTTTTTTCACTTTCGGCGCTGTTTGGAGCAAAAAAGACAAACGTCCAGCTTTTGCTGCCACAGCAAAGGTGCCAGCGGGGAAAAGTGATGCTGCTTCTCACTGCCTCCTGGAACCCCTTCAAATGCCCCAGACAATTTGGCCCTCTCTGCTTTCCTGCGCACGCTATCCTCAAAAGCACCTTTTTTCACTTTCGGCGCTGTTTGGAGCAAAAAAGACAAACGTCCAGCTTTTGCTGCCACAGCAAAGGTGCCAGCGGGGAAAAGTGATGCTGCTTCTCACTGCCTCCTGGAACCCCTTCAAATGCCCCAGACAATTTGGCCCTCTCTGCTTTCCTGAGGACTCTATCCTCAAAAGCACCTTTTTACACTTTCGGCGCCCTCCGGAGCAAAAAAGACAAACGTCCAGCTTTTGCTGCCACAGCAAAGGTGCCAGCGGGGAAAAGTGATGCTGCTTCTCACTGTCTCCTGGAACCCCTTCAAATGCCCCAGACAATTTGGCCCTCTCTGCTTTCCTGAAAAGTCTATCCTCAAAAGCACCTTTTTTCACTTTCGGCGCCCTCCGGAGCAAAAAAGACAAACGTCCAGCTTTTGCTGCCACAGCAAAGGTGCCAGCGGGGAAAAGTGATGCTGCTTCTCACTGCCTCCTGGAACCCCTTCAAATGCCCCAGACAATTTGGCCCTCTCTGCTTTCCTGAGGACTCTATCCTCAAAAGCACCTTTTTTCACTTTCGGCGCTGTTTGGAGCAAAAAAGACAAACGTCCAGCTTTTGCTGCCACAGCAAAGGTGCCAGCGGGGAAAAGTGATGCTGCTTCTCACTGCCTCCTGGAACCCCTTCAAATGCCCCAGACAATTTGGCCCTCTCTGCTTTCCTGAAAAGTCTATCCTCAAAAGCACCTTTTTTCACTTTCGGCGCTGTTTGGAGCAAAAAAGACAAACGTCCAGCTTTTGCTGCCACAGCAAAGGTGCCAGCGGGGAAAAGTGATGCTGCTTCTCACTGCCTCCTGGAACCCCTTCAAATGCCCCACACAATTTGGCCCTCTCTGCTTTCCTGAAAAGTCTATCCTCAAAAGCACCTTTTTTCACTTTCGGCGCTGTTTGGAGCAAAAAAGACAAACGTCCAGCTTTTGCTGCCACAGCAAAGGTGCCAGCGGGGAAAAGTGATGCTGCTTCTCACTGCCTCCTGGAACCCCTTCAAATGCCCCACACAATTTGGCCCTCTCTGCTTTCCTGCGCACGCTATCCTCAAAAGCACCTTTTTTCACTTTCGGCGCTGTTTGGAGCAAAAAAGACAAACGTCCAGCTTTTGCTGCCACAGCAAAGGTGCCAGCGGGGAAAAGTGATGCTGCTTCTCACTGCCTCCTGGAACCCCTTCAAATGCCCCAGACAATTTGGCCCTCTCTGCTTTCCTGAGGACTCTATCCTCAAAAGCACCTTTTTACACTTTCGGCGCCCTCCGGAGCAAAAAAGACAAACGTCCAGCTTTTGCTGCCACAGCAAAGGTGCCAGCGGGGAAAAGTGATGCTGCTTCTCACTGTCTCCTGGAACCCCTTCAAATGCCCCAGACAATTTGGCCCTCTCTGCTTTCCTGAAAAGTCTATCCTCAAAAGCACCTTTTTTCACTTTCGGCGCCCTCCGGAGCAAAAAAGACAAACGTCCAGCTTTTGCTGCCACAGCAAAGGTGCCAGCGGGGAAAAGTGATGCTGCTTCTCACTGCCTCCTGGAACCCCTTCAAATGCCCCAGACAATTTGGCCCTCTCTGCTTTCCTGAAAAGTCTATCCTCAAAAGCACCTTTTTTCACTTTCGGCGCTGTTTGGAGCAAAAAAGACAAACGTCCAGCTTTTGCTGCCACAGCAAAGGTGCCAGCGGGGAAAAGTGATGCTGCTTCTCACTGCCTCCTGGAACCCCTTCAAATGCCCCACACAATTTGGCCCTGTCTGCTTTCCTGAGGACTCTATCCTCAAAAGCACCTTTTTTCACTTTCGGCACTGTTTGGAGCAAAAAAGACAAACGTCCAGCTTTTGCTGCCACAGCAAAGGTGCCAGCGGGGAAAAGTGATGCTGCTTCTCACTGCCTCCTGGAACCCCTTCAAATGCCCCAGACAATTTGGCCCTCTCTGCTTTCCTGAAAAGTCTATCCTCAAAAGCACCTTTTTTCACTTTCGGCGCTGTTTGGAGCAAAAAAGACAAACGTCCAGCTTTTGCTGCCACAGCAAAGGTGCCAGCGGGGAAAAGTGATGCTGCTTCTCACTGCCTCCTGGAACCCCTTCAAATGCCCCAGACAATTTGGCCCTCTCTGCTTTCCTGAGGACTCTATCCTCAAAAGCACCTTTTTTCACTTTCGGCGCCCTCCGGAGCAAAAAAGACAAACGTCCAGCTTTTGCTGCCACAGCAAAGGTGCCAGCGGGGAAAAGTGATGCTGCTTCTCACTGCCTCCTGGAACCCCTTCAAATGCCCCAGACAATTTGGCCCTCTCTGCTTTCCTGAAAAGTCTATCCTCAAAAGCACCTTTTTTCACTTTCGGCGCCCTCCGGAGCAAAAAAGACAAACGTCCAGCTTTTGCTGCCACAGCAAAGGTGCCAGCGGGGAAAAGTGATGCTGCTTCTCACTGCCTCCTGGAACCCCTTCAAATGCCCCAGACAATTTGGCCCTCTCTGCTTTCCTGAAAAGTCTATCCTCAAAAGCACCTTTTTTCACTTTCGGCGCTGTTTGGAGCAAAAAAGACAAACGTCCAGCTTTTGCTGCCACAGCAAAGGTGCCAGCGGGGAAAAGTGATGCTGCTTCTCACTGCCTCCTGGAACCCCTTCAAATGCCCCACACAATTTGGCCCTCTCTGCTTTCCTGCGCACGCTATCCTCAAAAGCACCTTTTTTCACTTTCGGCGCTGTTTGGAGCAAAAAAGACAAACGTCCAGCTTTTGCTGCCACAGCAAAGGTGCCAGCGGGGAAAAGTGATGCTGCTTCTCACTGCCTCCTGGAACCCCTTCAAATGCCCCAGACAATTTGGCCCTCTCTGCTTTCCTGCGCACGCTATCCTCAAAAGCACCTTTTTTCACTTTCGGCGCTGTTTGGAGCAAAAAAGACAAACGTCCAGCTTTTGCTGCCACAGCAAAGGTGCCAGCGGGGAAAAGTGATGCTGCTTCTCACTGCCTCCTGGAACCCCTTCAAATGCCCCACACAATTTGGCCCTCTCTGCTTTCCTGAGGACTCTATCCTCAAAAGCACCTTTTTTCACTTTCGGCGCTGTTTGGAGCAAAAAAGACAAACGTCCAGCTTTTGCTGCCACAGCAAAGGTGCCAGGGGGGAAAAGTGATGCTGCTTCTCACTGTCTCCTGGAACCCCTTCAAATGCCCCAGACAATTTGGCCCTCTCTGCTTTCCTGAGGACTCTATCCTCAAAAGCACCTTTTTTCACTTTCGGCGCTGTTTGGAGCAAAAAAGACAAACGTCCAGCTTTTGCTGCCACAGCAAAGGTGCCAGCGGGGAAAAGTGATGCTGCTTCTCACTGCCTCCTGGAACCCCTTCAAATGCCCCAGACAATTTGGCCCTCTCTGCTTTCCTGAAAAGTCTATCCTCAAAAGCACCTTTTTTCACTTTCGGCGCTGTTTGGAGCAAAAAAGACAAACGTCCAGCTTTTGCTGCCACAGCAAAGGTGCCAGCGGGGAAAAGTGATGCTGCTTCTCACTGCCTCCTGGAACCCCTTCAAATGCCCCACACAATTTGGCCCTCTCTGCTTTCCTGAAAAGTCTATCCTCAAAAGCACCTTTTTTCACTTTCGGCGCCCTCCGGAGCAAAAAAGACAAACGTCCAGCTTTTGCTGCCACAGCAAAGGTGCCAGCGGGGAAAAGTGATGCTGCTTCTCACTGCCTCCTGGAACCCCTTCAAATGCCCCACACAATTTGGCCCTCTCTGCTTTCCTGAAAAGTCTATCCTCAAAAGCACCTTTTTTCACTTTCGGCGCTGTTTGGAGCAAAAAAGACAAACGTCCAGCTTTTGCTGCCACAGCAAAGGTGCCAGCGGGGAAAAGTGATGCTGCTTCTCACTGCCTCCTGGAACCCCTTCAAATGCCCCAGACAATTTGGCCCTCTCTGCTTTCCTGAGGACTCTATCCTCAAAAGCACCTTTTTTCACTTTCGGCGCCCTCCGGAGCAAAAAAGACAAACGTCCAGCTTTTGCTGCCACAGCAAAGGTGCCAGCGGGGAAAAGTGATGCTGCTTCTCACTGTCTCCTGGAACCCCTTCAAATGCCCCAGACAATTTGGCCCTCTCTGCTTTCCTGAAAAGTCTATCCTCAAAAGCACCTTTTTTCACTTTCGGCGCCCTCCGGAGCAAAAAAGACAAACGTCCAGCTTTTGCTGCCACAGCAAAGGTGCCAGCGGGGAAAAGTGATGCTGCTTCTCACTGCCTCCTGGAACCCCTTCAAATGCCCCAGACAATTTGGCCCTCTCTGCTTTCCTGAAAAGTCTATCCTCAAAAGCACCTTTTTTCACTTTCGGCGCTGTTTGGAGCAAAAAAGACAAACGTCCAGCTTTTGCTGCCACAGCAAAGGTGCCAGCGGGGAAAAGTGATGCTGCTTCTCACTGCCTCCTGGAACCCCTTCAAATGCCCCACACAATTTGGCCCTCTCTGCTTTCCTGCGCACGCTATCCTCAAAAGCACCTTTTTTCACTTTCGGCGCTGTTTGGAGCAAAAAAGACAAACGTCCAGCTTTTGCTGCCACAGCAAAGGTGCCAGCGGGGAAAAGTGATGCTGCTTCTCACTGCCTCCTGGAACCCCTTCAAATGCCCCACACAATTTGGCCCTCTCTGCTTTCCTGAAAAGTCTATCCTCAAAAGCACCTTTTTTCACTTTCGGCGCTGTTTGGAGCAAAAAAGACAAACGTCCAGCTTTTGCTGCCACAGCAAAGGTGCCAGCGGGGAAAAGTGATGCTGCTTCTCACTGCCTCCTGGAACCCCTTCAAATGCCCCAGACAATTTGGCCCTCTCTGCTTTCCTGAGGACTCTATCCTCAAAAGCACCTTTTTTCACTTTCGGCGCCCTCCGGAGCAAAAAAGACAAACGTCCAGCTTTTGCTGCCACAGCAAAGGTGCCAGCGGGGAAAAGTGATGCTGCTTCTCACTGCCTCCTGGAACCCCTTCAAATGCCCCAGACAATTTGGCCCTCTCTGCTTTCCTGCGCACGCTATCCTCAAAAGCACCTTTTTTCACTTTCGGCGCTGTTTGGAGCAAAAAAGACAAACGTCCAGCTTTTGCTGCCACAGCAAAGGTGCCAGCGGGGAAAAGTGATGCTGCTTCTCACTGCCTCCTGGAACCCCTTCAAATGCCCCACACAATTTGGCCCTCTCTGCTTTCCTGAGGACTCTATCCTCAAAAGCACCTTTTTTCACTTTCGGCGCTGTTTGGAGCAAAAAAGACAAACGTCCAGCTTTTGCTGCCACAGCAAAGGTGCCAGGGGGGAAAAGTGATGCTGCTTCTCACTGTCTCCTGGAACCCCTTCAAATGCCCCAGACAATTTGGCCCTCTCTGCTTTCCTGAGGACTCTATCCTCAAAAGCACCTTTTTTCACTTTCGGCGCTGTTTGGAGCAAAAAAGACAAACGTCCAGCTTTTGCTGCCACAGCAAAGGTGCCAGCGGGGAAAAGTGATGCTGCTTCTCACTGCCTCCTGGAACCCCTTCAAATGCCCCAGACAATTTGGCCCTCTCTGCTTTCCTGAAAAGTCTATCCTCAAAAGCACCTTTTTTCACTTTCGGCGCTGTTTGGAGCAAAAAAGACAAACGTCCAGCTTTTGCTGCCACAGCAAAGGTGCCAGCGGGGAAAAGTGATGCTGCTTCTCACTGCCTCCTGGAACCCCTTCAAATGCCCCACACAATTTGGCCCTCTCTGCTTTCCTGAAAAGTCTATCCTCAAAAGCACCTTTTTTCACTTTCGGCGCCCTCCGGAGCAAAAAAGACAAACGTCCAGCTTTTGCTGCCACAGCAAAGGTGCCAGCGGGGAAAAGTGATGCTGCTTCTCACTGCCTCCTGGAACCCCTTCAAATGCCCCACACAATTTGGCCCTCTCTGCTTTCCTGAAAAGTCTATCCTCAAAAGCACCTTTTTTCACTTTCGGCGCTGTTTGGAGCAAAAAAGACAAACGTCCAGCTTTTGCTGCCACAGCAAAGGTGCCAGCGGGGAAAAGTGATGCTGCTTCTCACTGCCTCCTGGAACCCCTTCAAATGCCCCAGACAATTTGGCCCTCTCTGCTTTCCTGAGGACTCTATCCTCAAAAGCACCTTTTTTCACTTTCGGCGCCCTCCGGAGCAAAAAAGACAAACGTCCAGCTTTTGCTGCCACAGCAAAGGTGCCAGCGGGGAAAAGTGATGCTGCTTCTCACTGCCTCCTGGAACCCCTTCAAATGCCCCAGACAATTTGGCCCTCTCTGCTTTCCTGAAAAGTCTATCCTCAAAAGCACCTTTTTTCACTTTCGGCGCCCTCCGGAGCAAAAAAGACAAACGTCCAGCTTTTGCTGCCACAGCAAAGGTGCCAGCGGGGAAAAGTGATGCTGCTTCTCACTGCCTCCTGGAACCCCTTCAAATGCCCCAGACAATTTGGCCCTCTCTGCTTTCCTGAGGACTCTATCCTCAAAAGCACCTTTTTTCACTTTCGGCGCTGTTTGGAGCAAAAAAGACAAACGTCCAGCTTTTGCTGCCACAGCAAAGGTGCCAGCGGGGAAAAGTGATGCTGCTTCTCACTGCCTCCTGGAACCCCTTCAAATGCCCCACACAATTTGGCCCTCTCTGCTTTCCTGCGCACGCTATCCTCAAAAGCACCTTTTTTCACTTTCGGCGCTGTTTGGAGCAAAAAAGACAAACGTCCAGCTTTTGCTGCCACAGCAAAGGTGCCAGCGGGGAAAAGTGATGCTGCTTCTCACTGCCTCCTGGAACCCCTTCAAATGCCCCAGACAATTTGGCCCTCTCTGCTTTCCTGAAAAGTCTATCCTCAAAAGCACCTTTTTTCACTTTCGGCGCTGTTTGGAGCAAAAAAGACAAACGTCCAGCTTTTGCTGCCACAGCAAAGGTGCCAGCGGGGAAAAGTGATGCTGCTTCTCACTGCCTCCTGGAACCCCTTCAAATGCCCCACACAATTTGGCCCTCTCTGCTTTCCTGAAAAGTCTATCCTCAAAAGCACCTTTTTTCACTTTCGGCGCTGTTTGGAGCAAAAAAGACAAACGTCCAGCTTTTGCTGCCACAGCAAAGGTGCCAGCGGGGAAAAGTGATGCTGCTTCTCACTGCCTCCTGGAACCCCTTCAAATGCCCCAGACAATTTGGCCCTCTCTGCTTTCCTGAAAAGTCTATCCTCAAAAGCACCTTTTTTCACTTTCGGCGCTTGGAGCAAAAAAGACAAACGTCCAGCTTTTGCTGCCACAGCAAAGGTGCCAGCGGGGAAAAGTGATGCTGCTTCTCACTGCCTCCTGGAACCCCTTCAAATGCCCCAGACAATTTGGCCCTCTCTGCTTTCCTGAAGGACTCTATCCTCAAAAGCACCTTTTTTCACTTTCGGCGCCCTCCGGAGCAAAAAAGACAAACGTCCAGCTTTTGCTGCCACAGCAAAGGTGCCAGCGGGGAAAAGTGATGCTGCTTCTCACTGTCTCCTGGAACCCCTTCAAATGCCCCAGACAATTTGGCCCTCTCTGCTTTCCTGAAAAGTCTATCCTCAAAAGCACCTTTTTTCACTTTCGGCGCCCTCCGGAGCAAAAAAGACAAACGTCCAGCTTTTGCTGCCACAGCAAAGGTGCCAGCGGGGAAAAGTGATGCTGCTTCTCACTGCCTCCTGGAACCCCTTCAAATGCCCCAGACAATTTGGCCCTCTCTGCTTTCCTGAAAAGTCTATCCTCAAAAGCACCTTTTTTCACTTTCGGCGCTGTTTGGAGCAAAAAAGACAAACGTCCAGCTTTTGCTGCCACAGCAAAGGTGCCAGCGGGGAAAAATCTCGTGCTGGCTGCTTCTCACTGCCTCCTGGAACCCCTTCAAATGCCCCACACAATTTGGCCCTCTCTGCTTTACGTCCAGCTTTTGCTGCCACAGCAAAGGTTGCCAGCGGGGAAAA